>NC_014437.2:231784-232403 GCF_000214015.3 Ostreococcus tauri | reverse complement strand
GCGCGCGCGCGGACGCCCGGGCGCGACCGCGGACGCGGGCGAGGGAACGACGGGTCGCGCGCGCGCGCGATGGGGCGTGTTGAAAACACCCGACAATGGGTGACACCACTCGAAAATAATCGAAACCACTCGAACGTGGGTGAGACCACGAGACGATGATTGAAACGGTTTCAATGAAACCACGAGACGACGATCGAAACCACTCGACAGTGGGTGAGACCACGAGACGACGATTGAAACCACTCGACAGTGGGTGACACCACTCGACAATGGTTCTGGGTGACACCACTCGAACGTGGTTCAAACCACTCGACAATTTTCGAAAACACCCGAAAAAGTGGACGAAAACACCCGAAAAAGCGGACGAAAACACCCGAAAAAGCGGACAAACCACGCGAAAAGCGCGCGCGCTCGCCGCGCGTCGCGTCCGCGTCGTCGGCGACGCCGCGCGCGACGGCCGCGCGCGACGGGCGGGATTGAGTTCGTTCGCGTCGCGACGCGCGCGCCGGGGACGACGGGATCGACGCGCGCGCGGGGACGGACGCGATCGTCGAGCGCGGCGATTGATTTGTCCCATCGCGGGCGCGGGCGCGGGGTGCGTCGGGGCGCGACGGACGCC
>NC_014437.2:227055-231764 GCF_000214015.3 Ostreococcus tauri | reverse complement strand
GTGGGGGCTCGGAGGGGTCGCGAGAGGGGGACGCGGGACGCGTCGTCGGCGCGCAGCGGCGGCGGCGACGCGGGTTCGGCGCGCGGGGATGGGGCGCGCCCGGTGATGGCGGTGCATCCGATGGCGGCGGTGCATCCGATGGCGGCGGTGCATCCGGTGATGTACGCGGAGGCGTATAAGACGTACGCGCTCGCGGTGCCGCATCGGTTGATGTACGTGCAGATGGCGGCGGCGGCGGCGACGGCGGCGGTTCTCGGGCCGGCGCCGGCAAAGTTCCAAAGTCTCTACGGGCCCAGCTTGAGCGGTGGGTGCGTCGCGACGGGCGAACTGAGGAAGAGAGCTAGGCTCGTTTGGACCCCCGCGCTTCACGCGCAGTTCGTCGCGGCGGTTGAAAAACTTGGCGTCGACGCGGCGGTGCCAAAGTCAATCATGAAAATCATGAACGTCGAAGGACTGACTCGCGAGAACGTTGCCTCACACTTGCAAAAATATCGAATCAATCTCAAGAGGAAAAAGTTCAGCTCGGAGTCGACCGAGGGGCTGGATGACACGGACGGTGATACTCGTTCGATGCGCAAGAAGAACAAAGCTGAGGCTGGGGATAGCGATCGAGGAAGCGGTCCGACGACAAATGGAAGCGACGACGACGTCACAACGAGAAAGTTGAGCTCGTCCTGTTATGGTGAGGAGACGAGACATGAGTCGAAGCGCCGCGTGAGAGAGTATAAGTGAGATGAAGAGATGGACATCAACCAGGATCCGCTTTGCCGAAATAAACATACCGCTCGTGGTGCGAAGACGCGCCAAAGCCAATTTTTGTCACATTATTCATGAGGAGACGGTATCTTCCGAATACAGCTGCAATACTAGCTTGTATGTTGTAACAATAATAGTTTCACGATTCGCCCTTGAGCTTTGCCTGCTCGGCTTCTACAAAATAGATGACTGGTTTAAGTTCAAACGGCAGCGGCGACGTGTCGTCGTATTGCGGAAGATCAACCGGTCGCTGCGACTCCGGCAGTGCTGCGTACGCGGACGCACTAATTCTCTTCACGTGCTCGTCGCGAAGCTCTTTGACTTCTTTCATCGCGTACAGCATCATTGAGTAAGCCCTGCTCGGTTGCGGAGTCGATTCGGGCGAGAGCTTCAACTTGGATAATATGGCGCGGAAGCACGCCTCCATGCGATCCCAAGCCTCCGTCAGCTCCGCAATACGTTGAGTCCAGTACGTTTTATGCTGACGAGCGTGCGTATCTCCCTGTAGATGGAACATCCTGATCCATTGGAATTCAACCTCGCGATGAATTTCAGCCAATAGTTGGATCTTTTTGGCGTCTAAACTCGCGCTCTTGTTCTCTAAATCCGGAATCAAAGCCAACGCTTCGAGACACCGCCTCTTAATATACTGAAATGTGTCCTTTTCGACCACGCCCACGCGATGAGTCGAGCTATATCTCGCACTCGAACCGGTGAGAACGGCGTGATGGTGCGTAGCATTGAAATCCCCGCACATGTAATAAGTCGCCTTGTCCTTCAGCGGCACGCGAAGCGCGGGACACTGCTTCCCCAGAGCTCGAAGGGCCACGCTCCAGTCCGCCCTCTCGGGATCATCCACCGTGCTGTACACCGCCACGGTGGAATTCTCCCTGAGCGAAGAGTCGCTGTGCCAAGACACAGACGTGGTCCCCAAATCGAACAGCGCCTCGTCCTTCAGCGCGACCTCACTCTCCTCTCGCGTGTCCATGCGATTGATCAGCGTGACGTTGTACTCGCACTCCGATTCTCCGTGCCGCGTCCCTCTTAAAATCTCTCGCGTCCTCCGCGTCAGCGCCTCGTTCAGCCGTCGCGCCGTCGCGTACTCCCACCGCTTCTCTCCGTCCCAAGGCTGCGCGAAAAGTCGCAATTTCTGGTAGTGGTACGTCGTCCCTCTATCTCCGAGCAGCGTACGCGTGACGAACGTGCGCGAGACCTTGTTTCCGGCCGATAAAACGTCGTGGGTGAACTCACCCTCGCGCAAGAGCGAATCGAAAGCGCGCGCGACGTCGTCGTGGAGCGCCTCGGGGAGGATCTCCGGGTCATCCACGACGAACCCGTCGTAGTGGAACGATCGCACGCGTTCGTACGCATCGCCGTCGCCCGGGCCGAGGACGTCGGGCATTTTGGGAGAGGCGCAGTGCGGTCGCGCCCGCGACTGGTGCCAGACAAGGTGCGGAGAAATATTATTAATGACGGTTAAGCTTATAAGCGCTTAGAAGGCGGCGAAGAGGGTGATGCCAAGACGGGCAACGGTCATGGTAAAGTGCTTGGAGAACTCGGCCGCCTTGAACACGGCTTGGTGCTTGCGCATGACGTAGAGCATGGTGAGGGTGCTCAGGGCGTCAAACTTGGCGACGGTTTGAACGTCGCTGTTCGAGGCGGCGGTGAACATGATCATGGTCTGAAGCCATTTCATGAATCCGATAGTGGCGGTCCAGTGAACGGCGAGATAGTCCGTGGCTTTAACCTTCGGCGAGAACCAAACAGTCACGTCGCCGAAGTGGAGAATTATCATGTAGTAAAACTCCATGAGCAAAGCGATGGTGATGATCTTTTGCTTGAGGGACTTGGAGTCCTTGATCCAGTGTCGGAGTGGGACTAAGTTGCTGTCGACGCGCACGGCTTCGGCGAGAAGAAACATGGTAAGTACGGCAATGAAGGAGCCAAGCTTGTGCTCCGAGGCGACCATCCCGCCGCCGGCGCGATCCTTCGACCCATGGCACGCCAGCACTGTCGCCCGGGAGAACGCGGCGATGATGTTCGCGACGACGAATCGGTTTTTAAGCCCAGCACTGCCTTTCGCGGCGACGTAAAACGCCTGCATGCACGCCCACATCAACATGACGCCGAACGCGTTGTTGAAGAAATCTGTCACCGCCGTTGGCTCGAGCGCATAAAATTTTTTCATGGGCGTCGCGTACGCTGCGATCGGCAAGAAAACGCGATCGCGTCAGTCACCTCCCGTGTACTCCTTCGCGCCCGATGCATCGCGTCTCATCGAGATCCACGCGTGGAAACCGTCTGAAAATTACGAAGAATCTTGAAGAGACGATTCAATTGTTGAAAAATAACAACGGTGCGCGTCGTTGGTCGACGCGCTCCGACGCACTCGGGAGTTCACTGATGAAGAAGGACGCGTAGAAAACCCCGGTGACCGCGGTGAATTGCAACGCGCGCTTGGAGTCGATCATGCTCGCGGCGGGGAGGTCGACCGGCATCGAATATTTCGAAGAATCGTGCGTTCGGGTGTGACGGTTGGGCGATGCGTCGGGTGTGACGGTTGGGAGCGGGGTGGGTCTTGACATTTTTCAGCCAGACCGGTTGGCCCGCGGGCGGTGAGATGAGACGAATGACGAGCGCCGCAGACCTCGAGGTGGACGAAATCAAAAGGTATCAAGTTACACGGCTCGTTGTGAGTTAAATTTACGTGCGTCGTCGAGTCATCGCGTCGTCTCTGGGCTAAAAGTATTAATTCCGACGACGCGTCGCGGCGAGTGGCTGGCGAGCGAGAGCTCAAGACATCTCCACCTCGCACTCTTCGACGTCGCGGCCCTCCATGACGTTGCGCCAGCGACGATAATGTAAACCGAGCTTGTCGTACGCCACGGGGTGAGCCCAGACTCGACCGCCTCGCTGCATGCGATCTTGCTGACCGACGACGAGACGCAAGTCTTCGCCGAGGACTTGGTTCGCCATCTCCGTCCAAATCATCTCGATACCCGGGATGTACTGCGCCCAGTTCGCAAAATCAAGTGACATGCGGTAAAGTAGACGCGTGCGCCCGGGTGCGGAGGGCAAGCACACGTGGAGTTGGTGCAAGTGCTTCGGACACTCGTCCGCGGTGACGCCCTCCTTGAACTGCGCGCCGCTACCGACGGCGCCAGCTTGCGCCAAACCGATGTGACTGTCCACCATACACGGCGCCAAAAACTTCATATCGATCGGATACGGCTTCCAGCTTCCCTCGCTTTTACCGTTCGCCAAGAAATTTCCCATATCGTGCCACCCGTCGCCCGACTTGCGCAGTTTACTAGAAGCAAACTTCACCATGTTCGGCACACCCCAACCCTTGGCGAACGTACCGGTGTGCGTAAACGGAGCGTGCGCGAGATCGAGCAAATTCTCCATGAGCAACCCGTGCTCGACCGGGACGTCATCGATGATCAGTTCGGCGTGAATCGTGTACCCGCTCGGCGGCGCAAAGTGAGACGGTAGTTGCTCCGTCGGCGCCTCGCACGTGCCCGGCCACACCATGACGAGACCGTCTTTCACGCCCGTGGATAAGGTTCTCCGACTCTTCTTACTCTCGCACACGTACTCCGATCCCGTCAATTTCCGCAGCACCCACATCTCATCGAGCAAATTGAACTCGAATTCGTCGTCATTCTCCTTAAACTTGCTCTCAAACATAACCGGAAACCAAAACTCTCGCACCTTACTATCCTCGCGCGGCGTCGCCAGCGATCTCTCGTCCGCGAACTCCTTTCTCAACCCACCCCGCGGTTTCACCACCGCCTTCACCGTCTCCACCCTCGCCCGCGCGGTTTCCGCGTCCGTCCCCGTCGCCGCCTCCGTCGCCGCCCCGCGCGCGCGCGTCCCTCGCCGTCCCCCGCGCGTCCACCGCACCGCCGTCGCCCGTCGCGTCCCGACAGATCGCATCGTCATCGTCGTCA
>NC_014437.2:221221-227035 GCF_000214015.3 Ostreococcus tauri | reverse complement strand
GCGCGCGTGGGGGGATGGGTACGCGCGTCGAGGCGTCGCGCGCGCGGGCGAGGCGTCGAGGCGAAGGACGGCGAGGCGTCGCGCGTGGACGACGCGTCGCGTCGCGCGTGGACGACGGGCGCGGTGGAGGATCTCGCGACGGGCGCGCGGGGGATCGCGGTGACGTCGGGACGCGCGCGCGGGCGCTCGAACGCGAACGTGGTGACGTACTCGCCGAAAGTGTTCGTCCCGCTCACGCGGGCGTGTCGGGACGCGTGCGGGTACTGCGCGTTCGTCCGAGATCCCGAGGATTGGCGATCGGTGTACATGACGATCGATGAGGTGTTAGAGGTGGCGAGAGCGGGGGCGAGAGCGGGGGCGACGGAGTGTTTGTTGACGTTCGGGGATCGACCGGAGGCGACGCGCGAGGCGGCGCGCGAGGCTTTGCGCGAGCTCGGGTGCGCGAGCACGGTGGAGTACGCGGTGCGCGCGTGCGAGGCCGTTCTGCGAGAGACGGGATTGTTGCCGCACGTGAATGCGGGAGTGCTCACTCGGGAGGAGCTGCGGGCGCTTCGTCGCGTGAGCGCCTCGCAGGGGTTGATGCTGGAGACGACGAGCGAGCGTTTGTTAGAGCCCGGCGAGGCGCACGCGGGATGCGAGACGAAGCGACCGAAGACGCGCTTGCGATGCATCGAAATAGCGGGAGAGGAACGCATTCCCTTCACTTCTGGGTTGTTGATAGGTATCGGGGAGACTCGCGAAGAGCGCGTGGACGCTCTCCTTGCTCTGCGAGACGTGCACGCGAGACACGGACATCTCCAGGAGCTCATCATACAGAATTTTCTCGCCAAACCCGGAACACCGATGGAAAACCATCCGAATCCATCGCTTGAGGAGCTCACATGGACGGTGAGCGCGGCGAGGGAGATTTTTGGCGCGGACATGGTTATTCAGGCACCGCCAAACTTGACTCCCGGTCAGGAAGAAGGTTGGCGCGCGCTGTTGCGCGCTGGGGCGAATGATTGGGGCGGAATATCTCCCGTCACCCCTGATCATGTCAACGCCGAAGCACCGTGGCCGCACATAGAGAATCTCGCCGCAGTGTGCGCCGAGGAGGGCATGGCGTTGGTGCCGAGATTGTGCGTGCATCCAAAATTTTTACGCATGGATGACTCGGGAGGAAACTTGGGAGGTGCGGAGGTGTGGCTCGATGCGAATGTCGCGAGTTATGTTCGTAAGCTCGCCGATGGTGAATTTCTGGCGCGCGGAACGGCGTGGTCCCCTGGTCGCCCAGTTGACTTGACAAGTGTAGATCGCTCGCTGGACATCGTTGGCGTGAACGGTGCGGTGCCGTGCGGTGGCAAAGTTGAGAGAGAGCGTCGCTCGTCGCCCGCCGTCTCGCGCGCGATCGCCAATATATGTGAGAAAAGTTACGACTTGGATGACATCGTGATGTGCCTGCAGGCGAGAGGAGATGATTTTGACGCGGTGTGCAAGGCGGCGGATGATTTACGCAAAGAGCAGTGTGGCGAGATTGTCTCGTTCGTGAGCAATCGAAACATTAATTACACGAACATTTGCACGCTCGCGTGTACTTTCTGCTCGTTCAGTAAGGGTAAAGCCGCGGAAGAGCTGCGAGGGTCGCCTTATCTGCTCGATTTGGATGAAGTCTCCAGGCGCACAGCAGAGGCGTGGTCAAAAGGTGCGACAGAGGTGTGCATGCAAGGCGGTATTCATCCGTCTTTCACCGGAGAAGATTATCTAGCGTTTATCAAAGCCGCCAAAGTCGGCGCACCAGACATCCACGTGCATGCGTTCTCACCTCTTGAGGTCTCGCATGGCGCCAGAACGCTTGGCATGAGCGTGCGCGATTACTTACGCACGCTGAAAGACGCCGGCCTGGGATCTTTACCTGGCACCGCTGCGGAGATCCTCGACGATGAAGTGCGCAAAATACTATGTCCGGACAAGCTTAACTCGAGTCAATGGTTGGAGGTCGTGGAAGATGCGCATGCAGTGGGTGTACCGACAACAAGCACCATTATGTTCGGCCACGTTGACACAGACGGTCCGCTCGCATGGGCGCGCCACCTCGCGGCGATTCGGGATTTGCACATGAAAACGGGCGGATTTTCCGAATTTGTACCGCTTCCTTTTGTACACTTTGAAGCGCCCACATATCGCGTTGGCGCCTCTCGAAAAGGTCCAACGCTGCGCGAATGCATACTCATGCACGCTGTTGCGAGGCTCGTGCTCGGTCCGATAGGCATCACGAACATCCAGGCGAGCTGGGTGAAGATGGGTCCCGAGTTTGCCGCCCATCTCTTACACGCCGGATGCAATGACATGGGCGGCACGCTCATGAACGAGTCCATCACGCGCGCCGCCGGCGCGCAGTTTGGGCAAGAAATCGACGCCGCCGCCATGCGCCGCATCATCGAGAACGCCGGTCGCATCTCTCGTCAACGCACCACGCTCTACGCTGACGCCCCGTCCGACCGCGTCCCCATTTCTCGTTAGCCCTCAATCCGTAGTCTACCATTAGTTTACAATTCTATTTCTAATTCTTTCATCACTTCGAAACGCTCTCCGCCTTCCAACCAAGCAAATCATCCATGAGCTCGTTCGCCTCGCTCGAACCACCCGGAATCTGCACTCGATGCGTCGCCAGAATGCTCATTAATGCCGCGCGCTCCACCCCGAGGCGTTCCTCGGCCCACGAGCGCAGCGCACGTCGTCGCCGTCGAGCGAGTTCGTCGTCCTCGGGCGAGGGCATCGTTTCGTCAACCCGCATGGTTTGCTCGGGCATCGGACGTAAAGCGGGTTTCTCTTTCGCGTCCGACGCGAGACGAGCGAATGAAGCGGGGACGCGCAAGAGGGCGCGGTCGGCGAGGAAACGGGTGCGAGCGAGCATGGCGACGCGCAGTGAAGAGGCAGAGCGCGCGCGTCTTCAAATGTTTCTAGTCAAATCGCTACGTGTTTTCTACCTCCGTCTGATTTCGATTCGCGGTTCGCATGCGACTGAGCCTGTCGAGAAGTGTCGATTCATTCTTCGCTTTGGGTTTTGGATCACCGTTCTCGTCGCCTGTACCGCCACTGGATGTGTATTGTTGAATCTTTTGCTGCGTCTCCTTTCGCTCTGACAATCGCTCCTCGGTCAAGCGTGCTTGGGATCTGTTGTGTCTTTTGATGAGATCCGATGCGCTCGATCCGGGGCCGCCGGGTTTCGGCATCGCTGGCTTCACCGAGGAGTTATAACTCCCGACTCGGTAGCTCTGACCCGAGAAAGCTACCACATTCTTGGACGACCCGCCGACGCTTGTCTTGTCGTTCGCCCTGTTCCAATTTGAGCCAAGAAACGTTGACTGAGTTGTCTTCGTATACGTCCGCGGTTGCGATCGTGAGCGGTCGTGATCTTCGACGATACCAATGTTAAAGTCCTCGTCTTCATCATTCTCGGCCTGGGCGGCGTTCTCGTCTTTCTTCTTCTCATCGTTGGAATCCAAAGTTTGTGCCTTGAGTTTAAGCCTCGCTTGTTCCTCCTTCGCCTCGATTCTTTGATGACGCTCTTTCTCGGCCCTCGACTCAGCCCGCTTCGTCATCAGTTGTCTATGATCAAGTTCCTTGAGATGGTGGTTGCGCGCCTCTTTTAGAGTTATCTTTGAAAGGTCGTTGTCCTCGAGCGACGCCGCGACACAGTCGATGATGAGCGCCGTCAATTTTATCCGCAGCTCGTCCACGCACTCATTCGGGAACCAATTTTTGCGCAGAAATACATCCGTATCGGTCGTACCGAAAATCCGCCTCTGCGTCGCTAGCCTTACTTGCGATTCTTCTAAGATTTGCGGTTTTTCAGTTAGGAATTTTTCCACAAAGGCAAGAATGAACACGCCGCAGTCACATCCGTTTTGTTGCCTCGGCACGTTGGGACGAAGGCAAGGCAGAGTTTTCGTAGTGAACTTATCCTCCTCGTCACCCTTACCGCGGGCAACCCACTCCTTATTCAGGTACCTTCGCACATTCTTCGCCACCATTTCGGAGTTGTGACCGCCGCTCTGAGTCAAACTGTCCATGTGGAGAATCATCGGATCTCGCTCGCTCTGATCAAAACCGGCGTAGCACACGATGGCTAAAGACCAGTGTAAACCACTGTGTACGGGTATCAATAGAAATTCCTTCTCGAAAACGTCCACACCCTTGGTCCAGCCCTTGACACGCGCGTGCGAAGCCGTTGCAGCGTCCACGCCGGATTCTAAATCGTTGCGTTGCGCGAGCTTTTGATAAAAAAAACTATTGAAAAAGTGCACTTTTGAGAGCACGTCGGGAAACTGTTTCCCGATAGTCTCGATCTGCACGTACTTCAAAAAGAAGTCAACGCACTGATCGTTCAACATCGAACCGTCTTTCAGGTTTTCCAAGTCTCCCAGCGTGATCTGCACCGCACCCTTTACCTTGGCGTCCGGGTACATGGTGGATAAATTACCCAACTCTGTTTGAAGCGACCGGTACCTACTCGAGCGCGTCGATCGACGCAATTCATCGCCAGACGTCGTCACAGCATCCGACGAGTCAAGGACTTTCGTCGACGTCTCCAGATCATCCTCACCTCGCTCTTCTTCGCTCTCGAGAAGGTCAACCATGATCGGCTCTGTCTTCTTGCCGCGAGAGGACGCGCGGCGCTTCGCCGGAGGCCTGTCATCCGATTGCGTAACCCCACCTCGGTCATTTTTCTCATCCGATTCCTTGGAAGATAGACCAAAAAGCCTACCGATCGCATTCGTCGTCGTGCGCGTCGCCCGTCGATAATACGTCTGCTCGTCCCCGCGTCTCGGCTTTGGCTCTGACTCCCGCCCGAGCGCCGCGTCCAACTGCCTCTGCCCGTTAGATCTCACCCCGACCTCCGACCACTGGCGCTTGATGTCACCACCGAGACCGTGTTCGTGATTGATCGCGTCCAACGTCCGCGCCACCGCCGCCGCCGCGTCATCCACCTCTGACGCGCGCCGTCCGCTCGGCGTCGCCTCCCTCGCGTGCGCGAACCTCTCGAAATCCACCGACGTCCGCCTCTCACCCCCCATGCTCCGCGCCTTCCCCAACGGCGATCGTTCCGCTCGCACCGCCATCGTTTCAAACTCCATGCTCGCCCGTTCCCGCCCTCGACGCTCCTCGCGCGCCGCGACGTCCGCGGCGTCCCGCACGTACGCCATCTGTTGCTCCAGCTTCGCGCTCACCGCCTTCCCTCGACCCCTGAGCGCATCCGCGCACTTCTCCAGCCGCGTCAGCTTCCACGTCAACTCTCTCGAAGTCATCCGTCCGCCCTCGCGTCGGTGTCCGAACGCCGCGTCCGTCGATGCACCGTGCTTTCGAATGAGCGCATCCGTCGTTCTCGGCGCCTCGCTCGCGTCCGACGCTCTCGCGTCCGTCGACAGTCCGTCGCGGACGTCGTCGTCGACGCGCGACATCGTCGCCGCGCCGCGCGATCGCTCGCGCGCGGGGCGATGGCGTCGAGACGCGAAAACGTCCGATGCGTCGATGCGTCCCGTCACATCGTCGCGTCCATCGTCGCGTCCACCGCGCGCTTGAGGGCGCGCCCGGAGCGCCCGCGCGCGCGCGCGTCCGTCGCGCGCGCGCCCGGCGTCGACGACGGGCGTCGCGGGCGGTGATGGCGGCGGCGGCGGACGCGAAAGCCATCGTCTTGGCCTCGACGTGCGTCCTCGTCGCGACGTGCGCGACGCACTTCGGCGCGGGCCGAGCGCTGTGGAGCGATCGAGGATGGCGGGCGTGGCAGCCGATGCGCGGACGGCGCGCGTTCGTGGCGCTGCAGCCGGTGGGGTG
>NC_014437.2:212670-221201 GCF_000214015.3 Ostreococcus tauri | reverse complement strand
GGGGTGCGGGTGAGGCCGTGGTGGGGGTGTCGCTGGCGTTTTTTGATGAGACGCGCGCGGGCGGGCGGACGTCGGAGACGATGGACGCGCGAAACGTCGCGCGCGTGGTGCAGATGTTGACCGTCTTGCACGTCGTGCACGCGCCGCACATGGCGGTGTTTGCGGTGTTGGGGACGGCGTACGCGTTGGGTCGATGGCGTACGCTCGCGGCGGTGGTCGCGTTGTACGCGTCGACGTACGTGACGAGACAGAAGTCGCTCGAGCGGGGACAGAGAAAGTGGGAGCAGTTCCAGACGTGGACGCTTCGGACGGTGGAGGGGGCGGCGAAATCGTGGTACGGGAGCGTGCGCGTGGTGCACGACGGGAAGGTTTCGGAAGCGGCGCATTCGTCGCCGCACGTCTTCGCGTACCACCCGCACTCGATGGTTCCCGCGGGCGCCGTGTGGTTTCACATGCTCCCGGATTTTAGCGCCCGTTTTCGCGGGATTCAACCCGTGACGCTCGCAGCCTCGGTTTTGTTTAAGGCACCGATCGTCCGGGAGCTTGCGGCGTGGCTTGGCGTTCGTGCGGTGAGCAGAGAGATTTTCCGTTCGACGCTACGAGAGCAAGGCGCGGTTGTCGTGTGCCCGGGAGGACAGCACGAGATGCAAGAGCACGGAGGTCCGATGGAGGAGACGATCGTTTTATGCACCAAACATAAAGGATTCATTCGAATAGCGATCGAGGAGCGCGCGCGCGTCGTCCCCGTGATTTGTTTCGGCGAGAGCAAGAGTTGGACCAACATCATGGCAAAGCCGGGCCGTTATCTCTACAGACGCTTTCGATTCGGTTTCACCCCGTTACTAGCCGTGGGCTACCTCGGAATTCTTCCGCTCCCGAGACGCGTACCCATCACGTTCGTCATCGGCGAGCCGATGGTACTTCCTGATCCGGATGCCTTGACGGGACTGGCGAAGGAATCGGATGTCGACGCGTTCCACGCGTCGTATTACAGTCAAGTGGAGAGACTGTTCGACGAGCACAAATCCAAAGCCGGGTTCCCTGAGCTTTGCCTCGTGATGAAAAACGATTAGCGTCGATGTATGACGTTTTGCTACCGTTACTTGTAATTTTAGTGGACTATCCCCGCGCACATCGCTAGACTATGTAGACTATGGACTATGTTGCGCTACGCCACCACAATCGACGTCTTGAACTCGCGTTCCTCTGGGAGCGACTCGAGAAACGCGACCAACTCTCTCGCGTGTTCTGGAACGTCTAGATCGGCGCTCCAAACTCTCGTGAATTCCTTTCCAGCGGCAAGCTGTAAGAGCTCGACAATCCCTCTGATTACTAATCGAAGTTCGTCGCATCTCTTGGCCGAGCGCCCATCCGCTTCCGCGTACGCGCGCTTCGCGTGCGGCCACATCGAAGCACAGTGCGCATGCATTCTCGGCCAGGAATTCTCAATCACGATCGCGATGAGCTTTGCGGCGTCAATCGCGATGTCGTCCTTCACTGCATGAAGGTAACTGCACAAGAGCGGAAGCAAACGGCTCAAGTGCGCGACGACGCGCACACCGGCGCTCCTCGTGAAATCTGGAAATATGTCAAGCAAAGGCCTAGCGTAGGCGACGTCTAATCCGCGCAAGCACGCCGTGTCCAAGGCTTTGTCGAACGTTTTACGGAAGTCCTCATCGTTTTCGACAATCGGGGTCAACGTACACGCCGTCTCCAGAGCGTGCGGCCACACGTCCTCGACGGCGCCGACGAGAAGACTTCGCGACGCGTCCAGGAGCACCTCAGCCGGAAAGCCTTCTTCTCCACGCCGTCGCGCGATCACCGACGCCGCGCGCGCCCCATTTGCGCGCACACCCGAGTGAGGATAATCCATAGCTCTCAAAACGCACGTGAGCGCGACGTCTAGAACGTCCGAAACGTCCATCGCTTGAGTCGAAGCGTCCACGCACCAGCGCATTTGCCTACTGGCGACGATGGCGCGCGCGTCAGCAACTTCCGCGTCCGCTCCGAATCCCCCTTCCGCACCCGGCGCTCGCAATGTATCCATGAATTCGCGCGTCGCCAGCTCACGAAACGCCATCGAGGCGTGCGCGGCGCCGACGCACGCCTCGAACGTCGCGTCCGCCGCGTCCGCGAGCGCTTCCGAGCTCCAGCCCGGGACATCTCGTGATGACGTTCTCCCGTGCGACGCGCACGCCGCGAGCGCCAGTGCGGTGGATGATAGCTCTAACACGCGCACGGGAGCGTCCTCGACCGGCTCCACGAGCGCGCGCGGTCGCGACGACGACGGATTGTTTGAAATCACCGACGGTGGCTCGAGCTCGAGACATCGCTCGCGAAGCGTCTGTAACGCCGTGAGGGCGGACTCGGTGAAGGTCGAGCGCGCGTCTGCGTCGACTTCATCTCGAACGAGCGCGCGGATGAGCTCGGGGGTCGGGACGGCGGCGCGCGCGACGTCAGCAAGGTCGACGTCGCCGCGCGTCATGCTGTGCGGCGTTGAGTGTGAGTGGTACATTTGCGTTTATTTCCATCTACTGTGTCGACCGCGGTGCGATAGCGTGATCGTAAAACTCGACAAGCTAATACTCATCTTCAAATCCCTCGGCGGCAGAGCTGGCGCCCACCTCTTCGTAGTCCTTCTCAAGCGCGGCCAAATCTTCACGCGCTTCACTGAATTCACCCTCCTCCATGCCTTCACCGACGTACCAGTGAACGAACGCTCTCTTGCCGTACATCAAATCGAATTTGTGGTCAAGTCTGGAGAAAACCTCGGCGATGGCGGTCGAGTTGGAAATCATGCACACAGCGCGCTGTACCTTGGCCAAATCACCACCAGGGACGACTGTCGGCGGTTGGTAGTTGATCCCGCACTTGAAACCGGTCGGCGACCAGTCAACAAACTGAATAGTTCGCTTGGTCTTGATGTTGGCCACCGCGGCGTTGACATCCTTCGGGACGACGTCGCCACGGTACATGAGGCAGCATGCCATGTACTTGCCGTGTCGCGGATCGCACTTGGCCATCATGGACGCTGGCTCGAACGCACTGGCGGTGACCTCAGCGACGGAGAGCTGCTCGTGGTACGCCTTCTCGGCGGAGATCACCGGAGCGTACGAGGACAACATGAAGTGGATTCTTGGGTACGGCACCAAGTTGGTTTGGAACTCGGTGACGTCGACGTTCAAGGCGCCGTCGAATCGCAGAGACGCGGTCAAGCTCGAGATCACTTGCGCGAGCAAGCGGTTGAGGTTGGTGTACGTCGGACGCTCGATATCGAGCGATCTGCGGCAGATGTCGTACACGGCTTCGTTATCCAACATCACCGCCACGTCGGTGTGCTCGAGTAACGCGTGCGTAGACAACACAGAGTTGTACGGCTCGACGACCGCAGTGGAAACCGCGGGCGACGGGTAGATTGTGAAACCCAACTTGGACTTCTTACCGTAATCCACGGACAAGCGCTCGAGCAAGAGGGAGCCCAAACCCGAACCGGTGCCACCACCGACGGCGTTGAACACCAAAAAGCCTTGCAAACCGGTGCAGTTATCTGCCAACTTACGAATACGATCGAGCGCCACGTCCACGATCTCCTTACCGATTGTGTAGTGCCCGCGAGCGAAGTTGTTCGCCGCGTCCTCCTTCCCGCTGATCAACTGCTCGGGGTGAAACAGTTGTCTGTACGCGCCCGTGCGCACCTCATCGATCACCGTCGGTTCGAGATCGAGGAAAACGCATCGCGGGACGTGTTTCCCGGCCCCGGTCTCGGAGAAAAACGTGTTGAACGAGTCATCCTCTTGTCCCGCCGAACCATCCATGGGCATTTGGCCACTGCGTTCGTCGCGACGTACACGTACAGTCAGTCCTCCGTCTCGTCAATCGATCACTCATACGCTCCGCGACCGTGTCTACATCACGTCAACGCGAACGTACTCGGGCTGGATCCCGTGTTCGAGGCAATAAAGCTCCCAGCACGAGTTCCCCGTCTGGATCCCGGCCTGGCCGATGTGAATCGAGATCACTTCGCGCATCTTTGTCGAATCAAAAAAGATTCAAACGTTGGTCGAGTTTCTTAAAGATACTCTTCGTGTACCGCACGCGAGCGTCTGCGGGACGGTTGGTAACCGTAAAAATACGAGAACAATTACTTCTCGAGAGATGCGTCGGCGAGCGAGTCGATGTCGCTGCGGCGTCGCGTCGAGGAGTACGGTTTCGTGGACGTTGCGACGATCACAACCGTTCCCCTTTTCTTCATTGAATTCATAGATGTATACGTTATTCAATACGGCTCGTTTGTCCGTTTGGTCGTTTTTTTCATCCATGCTGAACAGTTTGAAATCGTTCGACTCGATCGTGTGACATATAGATTTATGAATGTTACAATATGCGTCTATTGATTTTGCCAGCAACATCTCAGATCGACTTCGTCTCCACAGCTCGTCGCGCGCCGCGATGCGGTGGCCGTCGACGCGGAAGAGGGACGGGGCGGTGTCCACTAAATCGATCGCGAGCGTGGAGACGCGAACGGAGCGACGGACGGAGACGCAGAGGGAGATTTCGAGTGAAACCGTGCGAGACGCTCCGGAGTCGACGACGAGTGTAGCGACGAATATCGCGACGACGGGCGCTTTGACGACGGTCGTGGACGTTCGAGACACCTCAGGGGAACTCTCGCTGCGATTGGAGCGCGCGGAGGCGGAGTTACGGCGAGAGCGCCTGGCGCACGAGGCGGAGCGCGCGGCGACGCGGGACGAGCTCGAGGCCCAGGCGGAGGCGCTCGCGCGGTCGAGGAGTGAGTGCGAGCGCTTGGAGGCGGAGTGCGAGGCGTTAGCGTCGAGAACGGCGGATATTAAGGCGGAGGAGCGGGCGAGTTGTCGATCGACCGAGCGCACGCTGCAAGATGTTTGTCGAACAGTGACGCGGTTTGCCGTACGGTGCGCCGAGTATGGATTAATCGACGAGGATGTCGCGCGCGCGGTGGAGGATAATCCGCAGGTGTGGATTGAGCCGGATGGGAATCGAAGGGAGCGCGTTGGAGAGCTATTAAACGCCGTCTTGGATGCGCACGCGTCGGTGTGCGCGGAGTACGAGTCTAGAGTCGCGGTTGCCAAGGCGCAACCGCCGGACTCAGAGGACGTGGAGGAGTATGAGAGGCAGATTAAGTTGGAGGTCGAGCGCGTGCTCGGACACCTCGAGCTTGAATTCCACTCTTCGAAGAGAGCTGGCGGAATAGAAGCGAACGATTCTTCGCCGAACAGCGCGAGTAAGAGGCTGTATCGAACGCCGGATGTGAAGAGCTCGAGGAAGCAGTCGTCGTCCACTCGCGAGATCGAAGCCGAGCGTCGCGAGTTACAGGAGACCGTGAACGAGGTCCAAAGACAGATGCATCAGCTCGCTGAGAGTAGCAAGGCGATTGAGTCGGAACTCCGGGATCAGTTGGTGACGTCTCGAAGCGAGTCGGAGAAACTGCGCGTCGAGCTCGAGAGCGTCTTGGAGGAGCGCAACATAATTGTCAACAAGCTGGAGATTGAGCTCCAAAAGCTTGAGCACGCGCAGTCAACGAACGATGAGAAGACTAAAGATGCGATGAGACGAGCGAGGGAGGTTTTGGAGCAGGAACAGCGTCGATTGAGTCTGGTCACAAGGGAGAAAGATGCGGAAATCTCGGCGCTCAAAGAGCGCGTGGCGCACCTGGACGCCCAGGTCGATGATCTCACCTCGGAGGGTAAGCGCCTGAGCGAGACGCTGACAAAACAGCGCCAGATCAAGGATAAGCTCGAGGAACAGGTCGCTGGGAGCGAGGCGCGAATCGAGGGCTTGCTCCAAGAGATTGACGCCATGGATGCAGCCTCTGCGCAGGCATCAATGCACGTGAGCAACGCCATGGCAAGCGCATCCGAGGCGCACCAGCGAAGCTTACAGGAGATGCGGGCCAAGCAATCGGAGGCAGAGGCGTACATAGAGTCCCTCGACGCGCGCATGGGGGCGCTGGAAGAGGAGAGAGGCATGCTCAGACGCGAATTAGAGCGCGCGTACTCGAGGGAGAAGGAGATTCGAGTTCGTATGCAAGAGAGCGAACGACGATCGAACGAGCTCACGGCCGAGATTAACGCTCTGCTCGAGCAAGAGGCTCGACGCAACAATTTGCGTGAAACTGGCGACGGCGGTTTCCTTTCTATTTCTACCGCAAACACGCCGTCGAGATCCGCTCGAATGGTTCGCGTGCACTCGAATGGAGTCGCGTCAACCTCAAAAAAGCTCGACGTCCGCGAGTTCTCCGATGACGACTCCGAGGGTGAATTTGTGGTCGTGCGCAGACGTGCTACGACGGCGCCAAGCAGCCCATTCATGGTGGGTAACTCTCCTCGCGAGACGACGGCGCAACAGTTTAATGGACTGAACAGCGTGAGCTCCGCGCTCGCTCGAGCTCGCGCTGAGTTCATCGAGGTTCGCGCAAAGCGCGATACCTTCCAGTAGACTAAAGACTAGCTAACTACAAGTACGCTATAGTCGTGCTACGCTGTTGTACATTTGATTAGTAGTACGAAATCGCAAAGTTCGAAACCCAACGCTGTCCTGGAATGCTCAACCATTCCTCACCGTCACCGGCGATTGCTGCCAAATTTTCTTCATGTTCAACCGCGAAATCCCTGATCTCATCCAATCGCATCTGTCCCCCGTATCCTAACAACAATCCCGGCTCGCACTCGACCAAAAATTCCGCCACGTTCCGCCACTTTACTCGCAATTCAATCGCCTCGAGCGCGTCGCGCGCTCGGTACTCCAAGTCCTCGTCCGTAATCTTCCGACTCACCAGCGCCGGTTCGCACGCGATCATGCGCTCGACGTCCCCTCGTCGTATGAGAGATCGGAGTAGTAACATTCTCTTCACTAGCGGACGCGCGTCCAGGACTTCGTCGCCGAGCGCGGCGAGCGTTTGGTCGTCCAGGTTGGTGAGCTTTGCGAGTCGGGACGCATCGTTGGAGGATGACGACGACGACGACGACGACGCGCGGGAGCGGATGCGCGAACGAGACGCTCGAGCGCACGTAAACGCGCACGCGCGGTGAGGCGCGAGCGCGAATCGCATCGCGGGGCGCGTCGAGATGTGAGGTTTGACTCGTGGTAGTTATATTACGTTCTCACTGAGACTTCTCCCGGGCGATGGCGCGCCAGCCGATGTCCTTGCGGTTGAAACCGCCGGGCCAGACGATGGTTTTAACGCCATCATAGGCGCGAGCGGCGGCCTCGGTGATGGAGGCGCCGTAGGCGGTGACACCGAGGACGCGGCCTCCAGCGGATAGGACGTCGCCGGATTCGCTCGCGATCGTCCCGGCGTGGAGCACCTTGACGCCCTCGATCTCATCCGCGGCGTCCAGGTTGGAGATCTTCTCTCCCTTGGCGTATGAGCCTGGGTAGCCGTTGGCGGCCATGACGACGACAACGGCGGATTCGTCCGACCACGTTGGTTTCGGCGCCGAATCGAGCTCACCCTTGGCGGCGGCGAGAAGGAGTGCCGTGAGGTCGCTTGTCATGCGGGCCATCAAAACTTGGCACTCCGGATCACCGAAGCGAATGTTATGCTCCAGGAGCTTAACCTTGCCGTCCTTGCTGATCATAAGACCCGCGAAGATGACACCCGTGAACGGGCAACCCTCCGCCGCCATGCCGTCCACAGTGGGTTGAATGATGTCGCGCATGACGACGTCCTCGATCTCTCGCGTCACCACGGCGGCGGGAGAGTACGCTCCCATACCCCCGGTGTTCAGACCGACGTCTCCGTCGCCCACGCGCTTGTGATCCTGAGCGCTCGCAAGAGGAACCGCCTTGCCACCGCCAACGACGGCGAAGAACGAAGCCTCCTCGCCGTCCAAAAACTCTTCGACCACGATCTCGTTCCCGGCGCTACCAAACACGGCGTTCGTGAGCATATCATCCACGGCGTTGAGCGCGTCGTCCATGTTCATCGCCACGATCACGCCCTTACCCGCGGCCAAGCCGTCCGTCTTGACGACTATAGGCGTCCCCTTGGACTTGATGTACTCCTTCGCCTCGACCGGATCCGTAAACTTCGCGTACTCCGCGGTCGGAATGTTATACTTGGCGCACAAATCCTTCATGAACGCCTTCGAGCCCTCCAATCGCGCCGCGCTCTTGCTCGGCCCGAACACCGGAACCCCATTCGCCGTCAACGTGTCCGCCAAGCCGTCCACGAGCGGCGCCTCCGGTCCGACCACCACCAACCCCACGTCCCGCTCCGCGCAAAACCGCGCCACCGCGGCGTGATCGCGTTCATCCACCTCCACCACCTCCACCCCGCGCTCGCGCGCGATCCCGGCGTTTCCGGGCGCGCAGAACACCGCCCCCCCCGACGCGCTCTGCGCCAACCTCCAGCACAACGCGTGCTCGCGCCCCCCCCCCCCGACGACGAGCACGTTCGTCGCCATCGCCGTCACGCATCGCCGCGCCCGCCGCGTCGCGGTCGTCGTCCGCCCCTCCGTCCGTGTCCGCGTCCGTCGCGCGTGAACGCGCGT
>NC_014437.2:182032-212650 GCF_000214015.3 Ostreococcus tauri | reverse complement strand
TCGCGGGCGTCACGCATCGTCCCGCGCGCGCCATCGCGCGCGTCGACCGCTCGTCGCGCGATGGCGCGTCGTGCGTTCGTCGCCCGGCGGTCGCGCGCGCGTGCGGACGCGTATGGGTTTTCGTCAAAGCCCCGCCCCGGTCGCACGCGCATTCGGACGCGTATGGGTTTTCGTCAAAGCCCCGCCCCGGCCAAGACCTCGGATCGGATGCGTCTCTCGATGTCACCGGTCATGACTCGCCGTGACAGATCTCGAGGAGATCCGAGAGATCCCCGCCCCGTGTCTCTCCCGACGTGAAGAGATAAGCGTCGGGCGCGGCGCGGGACGCCGGCGCGCGCGTGACGCGTCACACGGCACCGCGCGCGCGCGCGGGGCGGCGACGGGCGCGGTGTATTTTACCCGAGCGTCGCGCGCGCCGAGGGCGATGCGGAGCACCGCGCGGGCGCCGAGCGCGCGCGTGGTGGCGCGGCGCGCGATCGGTGGTCGACGCGGGACGGATGCGCGGCGCGCGCGGACGGAGGCGAGCGCGCCGGCGACGAGCGGGGCGTCGTCGACGAGCGCGGACAGTGAGCGTGAATTTAATGCGTACATCAAGGGCGTGAACGCGAAGATTGAGCGGGCGCTCGACGCGAGCGTGCCGGTGCATTACCCGGAGCGTCTGAGTGAATCCATGAGATACTCCCTGCTCGCGGGGGGGAAGCGGATTCGACCGGCGCTGTGTTTGGCGGCGTGCGAACTCGTGGGTGGTGATATGGAGACGGCGATGCCGACGGCGTGCGCGCTGGAGATGATTCACACCATGTCGCTGATTCACGACGATTTGCCGAGCATGGATAACGACGACTTTCGGAGAGGCAAGCCGACGAACCACAAGGTGTACGGGGAGGAGATGGCGATTTTAGCCGGTGACGCTTTATTGAGCCACGCATTCGAGTACATCGGAAGAGAAACGAAGGGTGCGAGCGCGGAGAAGGTGTTGCGCGTGATTGTGGACGTTGGTAAGTGCGTCGGGAGCGAAGGGTTGGTCGGGGGCCAAGTCGTGGATATCATGTCGGAGGGTGCGGGTCCGGAGAACGTGACGGTTGATACGTTGAAGTACATTCACGCGCACAAGACCGGGGCGCTTCTTGAGGTGAGTGTCACGGCTGGGGCGATTCTCGGGGGGGCGAGCGAGGAGCAAATTGGCAAGTTAGAACGATACGCGCAAAACATCGGGTTAGCGTTCCAAGTCGTCGATGACATCCTTGACTGCACAGCGAGTAGTGAAGAGCTCGGTAAGACCGCGGGTAAGGATGTAGCCGTCGGTAAGACCACCTACCCGAGTTTAGTTGGCATGGAAGAGTCCAAGCGCATCGCCGCAGACCTCATTAGCAAGGCGAAGGCGGAGTTGGAGGGCTTCGATCCAGTGAAGGTTCGACCCCTCATCGGTCTCGCCGATTACATTCAAAACCGCAAGAACTAAGTGCGCAAGGCGATGCGATGGGAGTCGATCCAACGAAAACGCGGAAACCGAATAGATCAACACACTTTTGTTATTTCATCGTCTTATGAAGGGAGCTCCTGCCCAGTGGCCTTCGCGTTGATCGAGTTCATTCGTCGTCTGAGTCTTTCGAGATCCGAGAGTGCGTCGTCCGTTTCGCTCGGTTTCGCTGGAGCGATCTCGACGCCAATATTATCCTGAAGCTGCGCTAAACGCTCTCTGTACACTGCGGCGCTTGATTTCGCCTCGGCAACCGGCGAAGGGTTGATCGGAGCGGTTACCGAGACGCTCGGACTTTTCCGCAGGTGCACAGCTTCGACCTTCTGCAAACCGCGCTTGATGTACATCTGGAACGCCTCGCTCGTGCGCTCGAGGTGTGGGGTCAAATCCTCCTCTGGATGATCTCTCGTGAACGTATAGAGATCTTCCAATCCTTGACTCGTCGTCCCCTTTTCGCCAATCTTCTTGAAGATTGCCACCAACCGTCTCTTCACGCTCGACCCGGGAGTCGGCTGCGAGGCCAGCTTGATGGGCTGAACAGACGGCGACGCTGTCGAGTTGGGCGCCATCAAATTCACGCCGATGAAAGAGTATATGATCGGTGTCGGTATCGAAGTGCGAGACGGAATGCTCGAGCAATAGTCGTACACATTGTCTCCGACACGCGCAGTGATCTCGTGCAGCAGCGTCTTGATAGCGCGCAAACCTTGATCGTCCAACTTTGCGCGCGCGTTGATCTCGTCCATTCCGAAAGCTTCAAAGTATCCATGAATAGCTCCGATGATGGTCGGGATGTGTACGTTGTCGACCGATAGTTGCAGTGAGCGCGTCAGTTTGATCAGGCACTTGACAAGCATTGAATCAAACTGCGTCGGAACGTTCGCCGGTCGATTGTGAAGTAGCGTCACGAATGCAACGAACGAAAACGACCTCGTGCAGTTTTCCATCATGGCGATCAACAAGATATTTGCCGCTTTCATCAACGACTCTCCATCTTCGAGCTTTGCCACGCGCTCGTCTAAAATCACGCGAATCAGCTGCTCGATGAACTCACGCTGTGTCGGCTCTGAGATCGCAGTGGCAAAAGCGCGGTCTTGATATACGTGCATCAATGCGTTCAGGACGTATCGGCACGCGCGCGTCCCCTTTGTCGGCGTCGCTATGGCGGTGATAAAGATGTGTTCGATTCTCTTCACCATAGATTGAACGATGGCCTCGATGTCATGCGCCATCTCGGCGTGCGCGGCAACGTCGTCTTTCACTTTCACAATTTCGTGACAGACCGCTTTCATCGCCTCGACGGCGACTTGTTCGTCAAGATCATTAACACCCGTTAATGCCCTGGACCACGCGCTCGCACTGACTTCTGTAACGCTCGTCTTGGGCCTTGTCAGAGTCGTCTCGTTCGGTGTACGCGCCCCAATCAAGACGCGCTCTTCAGTGAACTCAGGCGCAGGAGCTCGCATGGGCACGTCTGACATCTCCACGTCAAGCGAACGCGCCGAGATTGGACGTTGCGAAGGCAGCACTGAAATTGACTGCGACAGCATGTTTATGCCGCGGTCCTTTGAAGAATTGGTTCCTTCGATCGTCGCGCTGCTCGCCAACATGTTGGCCAACCTTGACGATGCGAGAGTTGAAACATCCACGCTCTTGCTAACCGACGCGCCTTCTAGCGCGCTCGTGATGGGGATTGGATTGAAGTTCACCCAGTCTCCAGGCGCACCCTCGTTGTTCAAAGTCATTTCTTTTGCGACACGAGCAAACTTATCGCTGACAACCTCTCTGACTTGCTCGCTTGGAAGTTGACCGATGCGTTTCCACACTAAATCTCCAGCAACCTTGTACGCACACGCAAGGCAATTCAAAGCGCAATTCCTGAGGCTCATATCTCTCGTCTCCACAAACTTCGCGACGTGTTCTAATGTTTTGTCCTCTCGCAAGCACACGAGCATGCCGTAACGCTCGATTAACCGACTGACTTCGTCGAGACATTCGGCGCGAGTGCGAGAGCTCTTCGTCTCAACCATGCCCGTGGTGAGGTAGCCGACAAACTTGGACGCCAAGTACACCGTCGGAATCGCTCTAGAGATTTTGCGGAACTTGTCTCGAATGGTCTCGATGTTGTGGCCAGACTTTTCGACGAAAACGGGAAGCAAAATCGCAGCCTCTTGTTCGACGAGTTTGTAGTCCAAATCGCATACGGCATGCAGCGCTGCCAGGACAACCTCGAGAACGCGAGTGAGCACTTGCGTGTTTGGACTCGATTCGCTTATGCGCAGCACGAGCCATCGAATTAGTAGATCGAGGCTGTTGATCAACTCCGCTTCATCCGATTTGATAGCCTCTTCAAGGGCATCGAGCGCTGCGAGATGTGCCTTCATATCGTTCGTAAACATCAGCTTGTGCACGTCTGCGCGGATGTAAGCTTGAGAAGCAGTCTTGAGCTCGTTCGTCAGCAGAGATATGTCGTCATCGCGCAGCGGTTCAAACTTCATAGCCTTGCGAGGATATTTACGTATGCGCACGGCCTTCTCCGCGTCTTTCAGGAAAACCGGCCCGTTCGGAACTGACATTGGTGCCTCACTCGTCCTAGAGCCACCGCCCAGCGTCACTGCTTTCCGCGCCGCGTTTCGCTCCGCGGCGGTGGTCTTCAGCGCATTTGCGGCGACCACGGCTGCTCCAGCCGCCCGAAAAGCCAAGGTTTTCGATTGACCGCGATTGAAGTAAGCGTCTATCGCGCTCGATACATCGCCTTTGAGAGATTTTGATGCGCTGCGAACTGCTTCGGCGTCGACCTTGGCAAGAATCGCATCCATGAGCGCTGTACCTGCCTTGCGAGACTCTGTAGCTTTGTCCATCAATCCAACGGCCGCTATATGCACAGCACTCGCGCACACGGTGTCTTCGACGCCTTCGTGTTGACTATACATCGTCGAACACCACTCGACGACTTCCTTTTTACCCTCGGCGGTGATCTTTGCCGAATACTCTTGAAACTTTTCTGCGATGGTTGGAAGAACTTTTGATAATCCAGCAGCGGTGACCCAGCACGTGCACGCTTTTAACGCGGCTTCTCGTACGTTCTTCTTACTATCGCCAAAGTATTTGACAGCTTCCGATAGAGCATTTCGACCGATCTTTTCCACGGGTCCTCCCATGGCCAGAGCAACCTCACCTGCGACATTTAGAGCCGTCGCTCCGACGTTGCGGTTTGAATCTGCAAAGCGTGCGCTAAGGTTCTTGAACAAGTCACCCACGCTCGGCGAGATACGATTATTCACACTGTTCAGAATGATCCCAATGTCTTCCAAAGCCGCCGCTCGAGTCTTCCAATTTGAATCATTCATATTGTTGATGAAACCATCGTTAACTCTGTTGCTAATGTCTGTTCGTGGCTCTTCATTGACAAGAGCTGGTGCCGATTCGATTGGCGCCACCATCGGCGTTGGCTCAGTACGAGTCGCCGTGGGTGAAGAAACCTTGGCCGCTCTAACCTTTCTTTTTGGCGTGATATCGCACTCGTACGGATTTCTTGCGAATTCCACCTCCAGACTTCTCATCTGAGCATCCTTCAGACCGCCGAGACCATGCTTGACGGTCGGACCAACGACGGCGTGAAGTGCCCCGACGAGCTTTGCACCGGCGCCTTTAATCATGGGGTTCGGTGTTTCCATCGCTTCTCGAGCCCACTGTAACATCATTTCGACGTCGAGACACTCAGAACCAAACTCCATCGCGGTTGCACCAGCCCAATTCAACGCGCCGACGACCACCTTCGGAGCTTTATGGTTCCCCGCTCTCTCTCGAAGACGCGACATTATCATCTTCGGCCCAAGTGCCTCTGAAAATGACATCAATGTCGACGCGGCTCGGGATCCGAGCTTAAAACAACCAAGTTTTTCACCGAGAACGTCAAACGCTGCCGCAGCATGCCTGAATTCAAAGCAGGACTTGGTGCTCAGGATCTCCAACGTTTCAAACATTTTATCCATCACCTGAAAGTTGCTTTCGCTCCAACCTGGGAAAGAGGCAAGTCCAATGGCAAGTGCATCAAATGCATCGCTCGCAGCGTCATCTAGCGCCCGAACCTTATGAAGGACTGAATTCATCGCCACAAGGCGCTCCTTCCAATCTGCACTCTTCAGACCAGTGACGACGTCTGCGGTGAGCATGGCGACGACACGCGCCTCAGCGTCATCCTTCGATATGGAAGATACGCTTTCTGCAATATTTGTCGCGGTGCGCGCTATCAGCGGTTCGTTCCCCACTACCGGCTGGATAGCCTTTGCGATTGGCTGCCGCTCCGCTTGAGGGCCCGACACTTTGGTTGTGTTCGAGCGTTGAACGGTCAGTTGTGGCGCCGGCACCGATACCGGCGCCGACGAATTAGAAGACGCTAACTCTTCTATTTTACTCCGTTTTACCGCGTCCAAATCCATGAGTAAGAAATTAATGGGCTTGATGCCGCCGCTTACTTTTGCCAACGATGCGATGGCTTCCATTGCGCTATTCCTAGCATCTCCGTTCGATGCGCTCGTACATTTTACGATCATCGGCCCGAAACTCTTATGTAACGGGCTAACTTCAGCGCACTTCATATCTTCGAACGATCTCGCTAACCACTTGAGAGTCTCAATCTGAACTTTGGGAACTTTATGTGTCAACGCGACGGACACGTCGTCCACGACGTCCACTAGCTCGAAACAATATTTGCAAAACTCGCTCAGCGCACCTTGCAACACCTCAATCACCGTCGCCGTCTTATCCTTCAATTTATCGAGCATGCCCGGTAACAACATTCGCGCATCGCGCGTCCACTCCTTGCGTGCGCCTCTGGCCAGTGCGGCGGCGGCGCGAGCCGCCTCTGCGACACATGCAACGTTGCTATCCTTCGTGATGACCTGCTTCAGCGCCTTGGAAACGTCGCCGTAATCAGCGACGGCTAATCTCGGCACGCTCGCTACTTTCGTCAGCGTCTGCAGCGCGTGGAGGCGTTCCTGCCATTTTTTACTGACGATTCCATCCCAAAACTTTGGATTTTCCCCCTCTCCTGGCTTCTCCAGAAGCGGCAAAATCGACTCTGGTTCGGAATATTCGTATGCGTCGGGCGCGGCGACCGGCACCGATGTCTCGGAAGTCGATACGTCTTGTACGCCGCTATCTCTTGACAGCGCCTCTGCCGCCACCGGCGCGTCATCCGCCGCCGGTTGATCTTTGCGCAAGAATCGACGCGCCTGCGCCCCAGATTGAATGTTGGCGATGGCCTTGTTCACGTCCGCCTGCATGCCTGCTCGCATTTTATCGATCAAATCCCGCTTCACCGCCTGCGCGCCTAACCATTTCGTCATCTCCACTGTGATATCTTTAGCCGCGGTTCGAACCTTCGCATCCTTGGCGTCGAATAAGGGTGCCAATCCCTTCAAAATCGAAGCCGCCGGAACAACCTTGGGCGTGCCAAAGTCCCGCACTGCCCCCAATATCGCGTTCGTCGCCGCCAGCGCAATCTTAGGCACCTTGTGTCCCGTCGCTCTCAAAAGCGCGTCGATCACTGCTTCTCCCTGCTCGAGCTCGATCAAAAGCATGCAGCACTCTGTCGCCGCCGCCTGCGCCCGCGGCCGTCCGCCGAACCCCTTTGTCGTCACGCCCGCCAAAATCGCCTCCCCCTCGCGATCTGCGTACGAGGTATCCGCGATCGTCAAAAGTGCCACCACAGCCTCCGTCCCCGCGTCCAGCGCCGCGGCGTTCCCGTCCGCGCACGCGCTCGCGGCGCACTCGCCTGCTCGAGCCAACGCGTCAGCTGTCAGTCGTTTGAATCTCAAATCTCTCCAACGTTCGCTCGCCCTCGCCGATATCGCGCCAGTCATCACGTCGGTATCTTCCACGTCATTACACGCGTCGACGAACGCGGTCGCGAGCGCACCGAACGCGCGCAGGACGTCGGCGTCGGCGTAATCAGAATGTCGCTGGCACGTCGCTTTCATCTCATCGAACGCCTCCGTGCGGGCCTTCCAGTGCGCGTGCTTCACGCGTTGCGCGATGGGAAGACCCCTGGCTTGCTTGAGGACGTCATCGTCGTCCGTCATCGATGAACGAAGCCGTGCGTCGCGCACTCGCGTTCGTTTCGTGTCTCCAGGGAGCTGAAAACCAACGAACACGTGATGAAGAGTTGCGACTCCACGACACGCGTGCGGTATCTCGAGCGACGACGCGCGCGTGCACAATGGGCGTGCGTGTGTGGATAATTCTGATCATCGCGCTGAGCGCGCGCGGTGGGGGCGTGGACGGCGCGCGGGTGCGATTGGATCGTGATTTTAATCATCTTCGTTTGACGAAAACAACTCGCGACGCCGACGCCGTGCGCGAGCTCCCCGGTTACGGCGCGCCACCCACGGCGCAGTTCTCGGGGTTTTTGGATGCGTCGAGTTCGACTCCGGGGACGATGCTGCATTACTGGTTCGCGGCGAAGGAGACGGCTGACTGGTTAACGGAGCCAACTGTGTTTTGGTTCAACGGCGGACCAGGATCGAGTTCTTTGCTAGGATTTTTACAGGAGCAGGGACCGCTGTTGATCAACGCCACGGGTGGTTTAATGCGTAATCCGTTCTCTTGGACCAAACACGCGAATTTCGTGGCATTGGAGTCACCGGCGGGCGTGGGATGGTCGTACTGCGAAGAGATGACGCGAGGCGGCGATTGCGCCAATGATGACATCAGCACGGCCGCGGACGCTCGGGCGGCCGTAGTGAGCTTTTTCGAGAAGTTTCCCGAGCTCAGACGAAACAAGCTTTATCTCACCGGTGAATCGTACGCCGGCGTGTACGTCCCTACATTGGCTCGTTCAATTTTGGATTACAACGACGCGCAGAGCGGCAATGAGTCGAGGATTCCCCTCGCAGGCGTCGCCGTGGGGGATCCGTGCACCGACAACGAGTCACAGAAAGACTCAATGGACATGCTTTGGTACGGACACAAGTATGGTTTCGTTCCAGAGACGGAATTCAAACTTCTTTGGCACACATGCAACCATCGTTACACAAAACCACTGACACACGGGAAGTGGAAGAAGAAGACTCTGAAGAAATCTTTGTTCGAGGTGTTTGATCATGTCGTGGATAAGGGTACTTCTGAGGAGTGCAAAGTTGCACATCGCAAGTTCCTGTGGCAAACGTCAAACGCGTTCAGCCAGGATTGGCGATTTGCATGGATCAACGATTTATCGTTGTTTGGTCCCGCCGCACTTGCTGAGGGCGGAGAAAACGTACCCGGCACTCTCGATTACATGACGACGCAGTGGATGATGCGTGGTGATGTTCGCAAGGCGCTCCACGTGGACGAATCCGCGGCGAAGCAATGGCCCGGTCCGACCGACAACTGGTTGTACACAAAGTCTTGGGCCGCGTGCAACGACGACGCAGACACGTCGACGCAGAGCATGATCGATTTCTATCGAAGCATCTCGCCAAGATTGGAACGAACCATCGTGTATAATGGTGACACAGATCCTTGCGTATCTTACGAAGGTACTCGCGAAGCAATCATCAAGGTTGGTTTCGCAGAGCTCAAGGGCGGCTCACAGCGACCGTACTTCTTCAATGCCTCTGGAGTTCCGGCGTCGCTTCTTCAAGAGAAACCGCTGCTTTACGGGCCTGATCTCGCGACAATTGACGCCGGGGCGCAGTTTGCCGGCCACGTCGTCGATTACGAGAACAATCTCTCGTTCATCACCATACACGGCGCCGGGCACATGTGCCCGCAGTTCCGTCCGCAAACATCCCAGCTCTTGATTCGAAAGCTTCTCACCGGCGATGCGTTCGCGCCGCCGATGCCAACGAACAACAGACTCGCATCCACAAACGAGGAGGAGTTCCAGAGAGACATGGACGCTTGGGTCGTCGAGGCACAGGGCTCAAAGTACATTGATTAATGTGAACAATTTCAGTAACAACGCATGTGTGTAAATGATGTACAACTCTTTCAAAGCTTTTTCAGCGCTCGGAACGTGCTACGAGATAGAAATAGCATGCCAAAGAAGAACATGGCCTCCAGCGCCCCGCGTGGCGCATCTACCGCGAACGAGCTTCCGAACGCGCTCCCAAGAGCCGTGCCGAAAGCAAGTGCGGCCCCCATTCTCGGCTCTACATTCCCCATCCTGTGATGCGTCGCTAAAGCCACCACGGAGGGTGGAATCATGGCTAAGAGTGATGTTCCGAGTACCGCGGCTTGCGGCAGTGGCGTCACCAGCGCGAGCAATGGCGTCACGATGGTGCCTCCGCCTATGCCGAGCAAACCAGAAGCGACACCCGCTGTCATACCGATCGCCACCAGCTGCGGCGCCGAGCTCTTCGCGTCGAAAGCCCGAACCTTATCCTTCATGTTATCATCGCTCTCTTTCATCTTAAACGCCAACGCCTTCATTGGCACAAGCGGCGCCGCGAAGAGCAGAAAAAACGCCAACGTCCGCCTCAGCGCTTCGCAGTTCATCTTTGCCGTCATCCTCGCCCCCATCGGCGCCGACAGCATCGCCGCCCCCCCTAAAATCGCCGCCGCCTCTACATCGATAAGCCCTTCGCTCCCGAACCGAGTTGCACTCACGATCGCCGTGCTGACCACTGCCACGAGCGTCGTCCCGCTCAGCACGCGCTGCGGCGCCGCCGTCGCGCTCGCGAGCACTGGGACCACGAGCGCTCCACCACCGACTCCGACGCAGCTCCCGAACGCGCCGGCCAGGAATCCCAGCGGCGCGCTCATCATCATCGCGCGCCGTCGATCTTCCGGGGGAATGGAGTTGGCGTCGTGGAGGCGGCGCGCGTGCACGCGCTGATGGGCGAGCGTTCTGAGAGGAGTCGCTTCGGCGCGTGCGAGCGTCGGGGCGCGAACCGAGGTGGCTCGGGCGGCGGGGAGAAGGCCGAGGCCAACGGCCTTCCTAGCCGCGGCTCTCATCGGACGCTCGAGCGGCGGAGTGTGAAGGATGGGGATGATATGATACGAGTTACAAGTTACACGAGGTGGGTCTCAGACGCGAAAGCGGTCGTCCGACCAATCATCCGGATTGGGTTTCGAAGCTTCTTCGGGTACCGGGGGGACCGTGGGGACCGTGAGACGCGAACGTTCTCTGCTCGGGGGGTCGCTCGGGAGACTTGGCGCGAGTGGCACGGAGCGGAGCGACTCTGCGAGGTGCTCAAAACTCGGTCGCTCGCGCGGATTTGTTTGCCAGCAGTCTCGGCACATGTTCGCAATAACCTCGTCGACGTCTGAGGGAATCTCGAGCTGCTTCCCAGCAAATCCGACCGCACCGACGACTTGCATCGGGTTCAGTCCCTGCCAAGGCTCGAGAACGGTAGCTAATTCCCAGAGAATGACCCCAAAGGACCAAACGTCAGCCTTCTCGTCGCTGGCTTCATTGCGCAGTACCTCGGGCGCCATCCACTCAGGAGTTCCGGCGTTCGTCTTCGAGCTGAGATAGGTGTTTCGCTTCATGCGAGACAAACCGAAATCGCAAACTTTGACGACGAATGACTTGTCAACAAGAAGGTTTGGCGACTTCAAGTCTCGGTGAACAATCATCGGTTCGAACGAATGTAAGTAGTGCATGCCGCGAACGACATCCATGGCCATACGCATTCTTCGCCGATTGTCCAATGCGGCCGCGACGGCAGGAGGTTGCTCTCGATGTAACAGCTTGAACAGAGAGCCGCGATGCAAGAACTCGGTCACGATTGATAAGTTCCCAGGCACAGTGACGGCGCCCATGAGTAGGACGACGTTCGGATGCCGCAGCCTTCGCATGATATCGATCTCAAAAGTCACCTCATCGAGAAGATTTCGAGAAATATCCTGATCAAGGAATCTTTTCACCGCAACCTCTGTTCCGCGCCAGAGCGCGCGATGGACTTCTCCGAAGGAGCCGATGCCTATGCGCTCGCCGAGTAAAATTTGCGAGGGATCGATGGTCAAGTCGACAGCGATTTGCAATCGAAGAGGCGTTTCCTTCGTCTCGTGCGATGGCAAGTTTTCCTGCGGCATGACGCCAAAGTGACCAGCGTCGGCGGTGTTGTCTGGAGACATGCGACCGCTGTCGGAGTACACTGAAGGAGTCTTTGAGTCGGAGTTGAACGGCTGCTGCATGCGGCCGGGCGAATCCATCAGATTAAGCATGCGCTTCATTCCGCCGCACATGACGATGATCATCACACCGTCGTCGTGACCGCAGTAGTACTTTCCGCGCACGATTTGCGACGGGATTTCTAAGAAATCCGCCACGCTCTTAAAGAGAAGCGCCCTGTGACGTTGCAAACCAACCTTGATGGAACCAATGGGAAAAACAGCGCCGCCGTGCTCTTTGCTGAGTCGTCGACGCTCGACTTCCCATCGCTCTCGTAGCGTCTCGTCGCTCTCCGCAGGACCACCCATTCTCTCGGCTACGAGGCGAGCGAGCTCTGGAGAAGCATCGCATCTGTCATCGATGTGGCCTATTAAATCAAAGCACTCTGCGTCAAACTCTTGCAATAAAAGATCCGTGCTTCTGTCCACAATCGACACCTCACGCTCGCCCTCGCCGTCATCGGCGACGAACGCGCGCAGGGACTCGAGATCGAACGTCTTCGGAAACGTGCCATCCACTGGATTCGGATAAATGCTATAGAAGCCATCCGCCAGGCGCTCTGAAAAATTCAGCGAATACCGCGAGTAAAACCGCTCCGCCATGGCCGAACCCCCGAACCGCTCTCGCAAACTCTGCCGCCGCGCCTCCAACATAGCGCGTTCCTCTTCCATCATCCCGCTTTCCCCTCTTCCACCGTCATCAGTCGCGCTCTGCTTCTCTCCCAACGACGCGCTGATCGCCGCCGCCAAGTCAGCCTCGAACCGCCGCTCCTCCCTCTGCTCCGCCTCCGCGCGCGCGTCCTCGGCCCACGTGGGCGCGCGCACGCCCATTGAAAGTCCATCCCCGGACGCACCGCTCGCTCTTCCGAAGACCTCGTCCATCGCGCGCGTGACGTCGACGGTTGAGAGAATTTCTCTCCAATCACTTCCGGAATCTCTCGCTCTGGACGCGTCGTTTTCGTCGTTTTCGTCGCTAGGGGCGCGCTCGTAGAAACCATCATCGACGTCGGAGTCGCCGTCGGCCGGTGCGGCCGACATGGCGCGCGCGCCGTCGACTGCGGCTCGTCCGCGGACGTTCGGGACGGGCGGGCGCGCGTCGCGCGAGGGGTCGTCGTCGGCACACAGAGACCGACGGGTGATGAAGCGCTAAAAGTCATGATAGGTTACATATCGCGCGCGTTCGTGGAGCGAATCACGACCGCGGCGACGAGCGTCGACGCGCGCGTCGACGGCGCGCGCGTCGTCCCGCGCGCGAGCCCCGCCCCCCAGCCTAATACCGGTGGTGCAGCTTCTCTTGCTCCTTGTAATTGCTCGCGTACCTGCGTTCGCGCGATATCAAACACACGTCAGTCCTCGCGCATCGTCACCGCGCACGACGGCCGCGTCGACCGAATGCCCGATCGCGTCCCGCGCGCCCGCGCGCCCTACGTCCGCGATCCATCCGCCCGTCCCGTCCCTCGATCGCCCACGACCCTCTCGATCGCGCCGATCACGCGCGCGCGCGGACGCAAACGACGCGATGCGCGCGTACATGACGGTCGCGATCGTGGGAAGCGCGCAGAACAACCCGACGTCCACGGCGTTCTCGGTGACGCGCTTCGCCATGCCGCTCGCCCAATCTTTGAACAATCCGTGCATGACCCCGGTGCGCATGGGCGACAGGGTGTACGTCACCGATCGCAGTCGCGCGGGGATCTTCGCCATGGCGCGTCGGCGTGCGACGGGCGACGCGCGCGGGGGCGCGGGCGATCGCGCGCGATCGTGGATGCGCCCTAAACCCTACATACACACGCGCGCGCGTGGGTGTGTCATAGTGTGCGCGCTGGTTCGCCTATGTATGTGTTTATCGTGTACACGGGTCATGACTCGTGGTTGGAGGGACTCGACACCCCCGCGTCCCGCGCGACGTCGCCGACGGACGCGACGCCGCGACGGGACGACGGCGCGCGCGACGACGGCGACGGCGACGTCGCTCGAGCGTAGCGAGGGAAAGAATTGCATCCACCGACGAAGCGACGCGCGCGGGTGGATCGACGCGCGTGGGTGGATTCGTGCGCGGGTGCATTCGTCGGCACCGTCGCGCGATTCACCGGTGGGAGGCGATTCATGTCGATGGTGCGGGATTCCGCGGAAGATCTGCGACCGATGACGACGCGGGTGATGGATGCGACGTGCGCGCGCGCGGGTGGGACGGACGATGGAGGGAAGACGGGGCGATGGACGGATGGGGGGGGTGGATTGGCGACGGGCGCGAACGGCGGCGGCGGCGAGGGCGGCGGCGCGTCGAGGAGCGCGTCGAGCACGCATCTCGAGCTGGAAGAGGTCGCGGTGAGAGTGGCGGCGATGAGTCCGTGGGCGGTGAGAGCGGATGAGGAGGCGGCGAACGCGCGGGCGATGGCGGCGAGAGAGCGGGACGCGGCGGAGCCGCTGTTGAGGGACAATCCGGACCGATTCTGTCTCTTTCCGATCAAGCATCCGAGGGTTTGGGAGATGTATAAGAAGGCGGAGGCGAGCTTTTGGACGGCGGAGGAGGTTGATTTGACGTACGACTATAAGGATTGGCAGACGCTGAACGAGAACGAGAAGCACTTCGTGTCTCACGTGTTGGCGTTTTTCGCCTCGAGCGACGGCATTGTTCTCGAGAATCTGTGCTCGCGATTCATGAGCGACGTGCAGCTTCCAGAGGCGCGATCGTTCTACGGATTTCAACTCGCGATCGAGAACATTCACAGCGAGATGTACTCGCTGCTTTTGGACACGTACATCAAGGATCCGAAGAAGAAATCCGAATTGTTTCGCGCCATTCACACAGTGCCGACTGTGGCGATGAAAGCAGACTGGGCGCTTCATTGGATCGGTAGCGACGCGAGCTTCGCCGAAAGGCTGGTGGGATTCGCGTGCGTCGAAGGAATCTTCTTCAGTGGGTCATTCTGCGCCATCTTCTGGCTGAAAAAGCGAGGATTGATGCGCGGTTTAACCTTCTCCAACGAGCTCATCAGCCGAGACGAAGGCTTGCACTGCGACTTCGCTTGCTTGCTGTACGGCATGTTGCAGAATCCTCTCAGCGAGGCGACGCTTCATCATATCGTAGGAGACGCGGTGAAAATTGAGAAGGAGTTCGTGTGTGACGCTCTGAGTTGCTCGCTCGTTGGCATGAATGCCGACATGATGAGCACTTACATCGAGTTCGTCGCGGACCGACTACTCATTCAGCTCGGAGCATCAAAGCTATTTAACGCCGTCAACCCGTTCGATTGGATGGAGCTCATTTCGCTTCAGGGTAAAGCTAACTTTTTTGAGCACCGCGTAGATCAGTATCAAAAGGCTGGCGTGATGGGTAACGTAGAAGACAATCACGCCTTTAGGACGGATTGCGATTTTTAGAGCAGCGCTCATGTAACAACTATCATTTCACTTCGCGTTGTGTGACGCACGCCGATACGACGTGGATGAGGACGAGGACTCGGTGGGTCTCGACGCGTACGTACCGGATGAGGATCCCGTAGACTTCGCAGTGGGCTGGGAGACGGGAAATTGTGCAAAGCGTTTTGCGTCATTAAATCATTTTACTTTTGTATCTATTGCGCCTCGTTTCAGGATCAGTCGCTCTGCTTTAAGCCCCAAGAATGGAGTTCTCCTTCTTCAACAGCTTCGCCACCTTGAGCTGTCCCGTGAGAGCCTTGAACGCCAACAAACCGGCAAAGCCAAACGCGCACTGAGCCTGAAGCATCAGGCCGCTGACGTACATCACGACGCCGATGTTGGTAGCGGCGCACGCGATCACGGCCTGCATCATCACACCCTGCATGATGGACATACGCTCGATCGCACGCTCGGCCTCGAGAGCTCGCACGCGAATCTTCAGCTTACCCGTTTCAATGCGACGTAAGATGTCCGCGACATCAGAAATCGCATCTGGACCCTTGATGAGATTCACAAGAGCCTTGGTTTGCGCGTCGGCGCGACGCAACCACTCTCGCTGCGCGGTGACAACTTGCGGCGGTAACGAGTTCGGGTTGGCTTCGATGAGTAAGTTGCGCGCGTAAGGCGCAGCGATTTCGGAAATGTCGAACTTCTTGTTGAGCGTCTTGCCGATACCGTCTAACACGGAGAAGGCTCGCTGCGATTGAGAAGAGCAGTTTTCGTCAGTCTATGGTCAGTTGTGTCACGGTTGCGAGTGGTCGCGAAGAATGTAATTTCACGATATGCTCAGAGAAACCACATTGCTGTAAAGTAATCAACATTGCGGGCCGAAACCCAGAAACATTCATCGTAAAGAGTATCTAGATAGCGTTTTCTCATCATCGCAAACCGTCCAATTTTTCGCGGAGAGCGCGCGCAATCGAGTATACGCACCACCACAAAAGTAAATTCAGCCGGGAACCGAAACGGTTGATCCTTGCTGACGACCAAGAGGTCTTCTCCGATGTTCGACAAGATCTTCTTGCGTACCGCCTGCTTCTCCTCCTTAGTCCTCGGTGCCTTGAACTCAGCCTCGTACTCCTCTCTGTTCGTTTCTCGAGCCTTCTTTTGCGCGTTGATGCGCGCATCAAACTGCGTCAAGAAGAAATCTGCCGTGCGCTTGACCGCTGTGAGGTCGGCGCCCCCATCAACGAGCACACCCATCTTCATCAGAGCCTTGACGGCGCTGTCGCTTTGACCCTCGTACGTTGCGTAGAAGAGGTCCAACAAACCATCGCGCGTCGTGCTCGGAATACGACCCATCATACCGTAATCGTACACGACTAAACGACCCTTACCCTCGGAATCGCCCGCATCGACGGCCACGTTACCCGGGTGCGGATCCGCGTGGAAGAAACCGAAGCGCAACACTTGTTGCAAGTACGCCTCCACCGCAAGGCGAGCCATGCGGTCAGGGTCTACGCCGATCTTCTTAAGCCCTTCCAGATCGTTTATCTTCGTCGCCGGCGCGTACTCCATGCACAACGTGCGCCTCTTCGTGAATTCCCAGTAGATCTTAGGCACCTTGATCCAGTCGACTCCGGCGAACTGATTCTTGAATTCCTCCGCATTCTTCGCTTCGTTTGTGTAATCGACTTCATCGTACAATACGCGCGCCGTTTCGTCGAAAATCGCGACCCAATCGCGCTTGGCGCCATCATTTTTGGGATCGACCTTTTGCAGCCACTTGGCGATGACGCGCAAGTTCTTAAGATCGATGTCAAAGATCTCCTTGAGACCCGGGCGTTGCACCTTGATGATGACTTGTTCACCCGTCGCCTTCATGTTGGCGCGGTGCACCTGACCGAGCGACGCCGCCGCGAGCGGCGTATCCTCGAAGTCATCGAAAAAAGACTCAACCGGTCCACCGAGCTCCTGTTGGATGATCTCCTTGGCCATCGAGGTTGGGAACGGTGGGACGCGATCCTGCAGCTTTTCGAGTTCGCGGATGAACTGCGGACTCAACACGTCCACGCGCGTGGAGAACTGCTGACCAACCTTGATAAACGTCGGCCCGAGTCGAAGTAGAGACTTTCGCGTCCAGCTGGCCAAACGCTCGAGTCGTGCGATGCGCTTCTCCTCCGAGTATCCACCCTTGTACGACCATTTCACGCCAATGAACACTCGTCTGAAGACAAACGCCGCGACGAAGCTCCAAATCTCGAAGGATCGCGCAATCGTACCGATCGACTTCAATCGCTCAATGTTCAAAGGCGGTTCGCTCACGACGATGTCCTCGTAATCCTCTTGGTCGATGGTCTTCGCGTTGACAAACGCCTTTGGCTTCTTCGCCTCCGCCTTCTTCGCCTCCGTCTTCGCCGCCTCCGTCCTCACCGCCGTCGTCACCTCGTCTCCACTGCTCGCCAACGTCTTCTCCAGCGACGCCACCGTCTCAAACTTGCACTCCTCGTCCTCGAGGCACTTTTCGATCTCCTCCGTGCTCGCGCTCTCGCCTTCGCCTCGAATCGCCGATCCCTCCGTCGTCGTCGTCGCGCTCCATCGCTCTCGACGAACGAATCGACCGTGATTCATCATCATTCGCGTCTTCGCCCGTCCGATCGACGCGCGCGCGCGCGCATCGCTCGCGAAACCGTCGCCGCCGCCGCGAAGATTCGCGCGGATAATTCCCCGAGCGACGCCTCCGCGCGCGATTCCACCGCGCGCGCGTCCTCGTAACACCGACGCATCGCGCGCGCCCGAGGCCAGTCCGTTTGCGAACATGTTCGCGTGCGCGTGCGCGAGCGCGAGCGCGTGTGCGGGACGCGCACGCGCGCGAGAGAGCTCGAGACGGCGCCAGCGGGGAATCGTCGGCGTGGGCCAGAGGGACTCTGGTACGACTCATGACTCAGAAAAGTATGCTCGAAACCTCGGATGACGTCGACGATAAGAGGGAGATGCAGATCAGATTTTTGCGTTTCAAGCGCGCGGGCGAACGCGGTCGCGCGCGCGGTGCGTGTGGACGATCAGAGCTCGCGAGCGAGCTCGAGGAGCATGGACTTGACCGCTGTCGTTCTTCATCGCGCCTCTCGCGGCGGTGGCGATGTCGGCGACGACCGCGCGCGCGCTTGGCGTCGGACTTGGCGGCAAACTTGGCGACGTCGGCGGAGCGCTTGGCGTCGAGCGAGGCGAGCTCGTCGGCGACGCGAGTGGCGTCGGCGACGGCGGCGCGCTTATTGGCGTTGAATTCTTCGTAGCACGCTCGGAGGGCGGATTTGAAGTCGGCGGTGAGGGCGGTGACCTTGGAGGCGACGGCTTTGGCCTCGCGCGCGCGCTCGTCGGCTTGGCGCGAGGCGGCGCGCGCAAACGAGTCGTAATCCTGCTCGATTTGCTGCGTGAGCTTGCGAGCGGCGGCCTCGGACTCGAGCTTAAATTCATTCACGAGTGATTCGATGCGCTCGCGCGCAATTCGACGGTTTCTCTCGGCCAACGAGTGCATCATCTGCTGAAAGCCAGCCATGTCGTCACCCATGGCGGCAAGGTTGCCAACACCCGAGACGGCCCTAGGCTTTTCGGACTTCTTCTTCGCTTTTTGCTCGCTCAAGAGCGGTGAGACGTCATCGGACATGTCGAGAAAGTTCGAGAGCGGGGTTAATGCACCACCACCGCTGTCGTCGTCGTCATCATCAAAGTTGAGGTCGGTCGTTGCCGTCGTGGTGACGGCCTTTTTCACCTCTCGACTCGGCGCAAATCTGTTCTTCCAATCCGGCGCGGTGTCGTAATAACCAGTCTTGAGCCGCTTGGCATCGGGAGACTTAAGTATGCCCGGTCGCGGTCCAGTCTTCGGCACCACGAGCGTCGCCGCCGGAGTCTTGAACAAGGACTTCCCCGGCGGAACGGCGCTTTTCAAGCTGACGACGACGCGCTGCAACTCTTCTCGCTGCTTTTTCGATGTCCCCTTCGCTCTGATCATTTTCATAAGGGCAGGAATGTCGTCATACGTCCAGTCTTGGTCCAGATTGTCGTCATCAGCTTCTGTTTCCTCCTCAGAGTCGATCGATGGACTTACAGCTTTCGGCGTGAACTTGAGCTTACGCGCGGGAGGAGCAACGCGCAGCGGCGGCGGTGATGGCGACGGCTCGGCTTCTTCAGCGAGCTCGAAATCTTCTACGTCACCGTTTAGCTGTTCGCTCATCTTCTTGAGACCTTCCTGTTTCGCTTTGCGCTTGGGGAGCTTCCGAGACGCCTGCGCAGGCTTCATTGGAACGATTGTCTCGCACTCCCCGGAATCGGATTTGTTGTCGGAGTCGGACTGGACGACAACCTTGCCGCGGGACTTACGAGGCGCTTTCTTCACTTCCGGTTTCTTCTGCGACTTGGTAGCGGGCGGAGTGGGATTCACAGTGGCGATGGGCTCGAGATCGAAGCTGGTGTCCATGATGCCGGTGGAAACCTTCTTGCTGGGAAGAAAATTTGTGACACATATGTCGACCGCGGTGCTGTGCCTACCGACTCGATACAACTGTTCGAGTACGGATGGAACGTCATCAATCTTAAATTTCATCTCAATCCATTCGTCGTCCTCGAGATCGAAAGGGTCATCGGCGGCCAATCCGATGGGTTTCTCGCGAATGCCCACCTGCGCGACGCGTCTCTCTGGCATCGCGAACGTGCGAATGTTCGAGTACAGCACGTCCACGGGCTCGACTCCTCCGTCATCTTCCAAGCACACGTGAAGAGTCATCATTTCTTGTCCGAAGTTCACCCAGTTATCTTGCATACGTAAGCCCTTCATGGTCACTTCTTCAGCTTCGAAGGATTTAACTGTTGCCGCGCTTCCTTGAGCGGCGTTATAGTGTCGAACCAAAGTCTTGAGCGATTTGAACATCTGTGTACTGTTTTCAATTTTGAACAAATCCTTAAATTGCGATGACACGTGCGTGAAAACGTTGGCGGTGACGTCTTGATCGAGGAGGTTCGCCCGCACAAGTCTATAAAGAATTTCGGCGATGTGTTTCTGTGCGCTGAAGTCGCCACACTTCAAAAATATCTCACTCAGAGATCCGAGCTTCGTCGATGAGTCCATACGTCTACTTCGTTTTGCATTGCCGTTCGGAACGAGTGCGTTCGTGAGCGCCGTCGATGTATCCACGCAACCTTGCGTCACTGATTTCAAACACAGCAACGTCTCTCGACGCATCAGAGGTGGTAACTGATCGACAAGAACCACGTCCATCGCGAGATTCACCAGGGGCTCCCATTCAGCTTTCTCCTTCGCCTCCTCGCAACACGCCAACTGATCGATGATCCAAACCACGTCCACGAAGACGTCTCGCTCGCTCTGCGACATTGATGAGAAATCGCCCTCCGCCGCAGCGATTCGATCGGCCAAAGCTTCAAACGCGCCGATCAATTTATCACGCACTTTATCGACGTTGATCGCGCCCAGATCGGTAAAAGACACGAGTAAATTCGTCAACGCTCCGAGCAGGTCGTCTTTCCATTCCTCGATCGGACGCTTGAGCTCCTGCGATTGAAACAAATATAATCGAGCCGTCAGCATCAAGTGTCGATTGAGTCAACGAGCATTGCAGTGTTCTCATGCGAATCGCATGGCGCTCACACCGCGCGAGATCGCGAGAACAAAAGCATTCATACGTACAGTCTGTAAACTATCGCACACTGCCGTGACCCCTCGATCGCTCGCCAAGTACTCCCTCTTCGCCTTCTCGCTGGTCGCGTGCAGCATCTTCACCAGCGACATCGCGTCGTCGCCCTTCCCGCGCGCGTGCGCCTCCATCGCTCCCTGCGCGTCGTAGTGACACACGATTAATATCAATGAACTCCGTTTCCGAGCGCACGCCCGCGTCGCGTCGTCGCGTCGTCGTCCACAGTCGCCGCTTCGTCGTCACTCGCTCCGAGACGCGCGCGCTTTCAAAGTCGACGATTCGCGCACCGCGATCGCTCCCCTCGGCGCCATCGTCCACGTCCTCGACGCTAAAATATTTCTTCTTTCGTCCGCACTCTTTACGACGTCGATCGCCTCGCGCGTCGCCGCTCGTCGTCGTGTGAAGCGTCGAGTCGGAAAACTGGGCACCTCGCGCTGCATGTCGTCGATTCGCATTCTGAACTTTCAAGGAATTTGATACATTACACCGAATAGCGGTATGTTTTAAGCGTTACAACGAGCGTTTTCATGCACTTCGGAGGTCGCGCGGTCGCCGCACGCAGAGGACGACGGACGATGCCGGAGGCAGCGATCGAGGAGCGGGCGCGCATGCGCATGATGAACCTCTCGATCGAGCTCGCGGAGATGCACGCGGGCGTTTTGGAATTAGAAGCGGACGAGCTCGACGGATGCTCGAGCGAGCGAGAGGTGAGAGCGTACTATGAGAGCGACGGTGCCGACGTCCCGCGCGGCGTGATCGAACGAAGGTGTAAGCAAGCGGGCGGCGGACGCGTGGAGATGTCCGAGGCGAGCGAGCGCAGAGTGGGGATGGAGGACATGACGAAGCGTTCGATGCTGAATTCACACGAAGACGCGGCGAGAGACTATCGACGACACGTCTTCACGACCGGGATTCCGTTTCGTCGACACGGTTTGTTCCCTTGCGATGACCCTGTGTTGACGATGATGAGCTTGGACGCCTCGCTGAAGCCGTTTCAGAAGGCCATTCCAGGTCCAAAGCGAGGAACGTTCGTTACGTGCGAGTCCTGGGCCGTCGGCGACGAAGCCGCGAGGAGAGGTCTAGACCTTCGATACTTCTATCGAGAGGCGTCGCGCGGGTCGAACGAGCACCCTGAGCTCGTCGGTGTCGCTCGCGTGGGTGATTCTGGCGCGATCGGCACGAACACGTGGACGCTCGCTCATGGCGGTTGCATCGAGACGATTCTCGATGAGACCACAGCGGAGCTCGTAAAGTGCGCTAGAGCACCGTGTTGCGTCACGATCGAGCTCAACGCGAAAATCAAGAAGCCCCTTCCTTTGCACTCCACGGTGAAGATTCACTGTTCGATCAAATCCGTGGAGGCGTCGGGACTTCGCATATGGACGACGGCGACGCTCACAGATCCCAACCACGATGACGAAATCCTCGCGACGTGCGAGGCGCAACTCTGCGATGCTGGCATGCTCAATCGCATTCGAACGACGTAATTATCACCACTGAATCACTCGTCATCGATACCGAAGCGATATCGCTCGAAGCGACTCGCATTAAATCCTCCGCGCCTCGACTCGCGCTCCGGCTACACGTCCAAAAAGTTAGCCGTCATCAACAGCTCGATCGCGTCTTCGCCGGCGATCTCAAACGGCGGCGGCGCCTTGTTTGATCCCTCGTAAGTCTGTCTGTACTCGCAGTACTCGACGATCTTTCGCACGATCGCGGTGGAGACGTCGCGAAGTCGAACCGTCCGAGTTCGCTGTTCCTCGAAATCTCTCGCGTCGGCGCTCGCGAAGAGCCGAGAGAGCACGCCCGAGACGCGAAGGGCGCCGAGGGTGACGGTGAACTCCACGCCCTCGCGCGAGACGAGGGTTATCGGCGTCGAGGGGTCGAGGGCTGGAGCGGACATGACTCGCGCGGAGCGCGCGAGTGGGGCGAGTCCGGGAGTTGGCGGGAAGACGGTTTGCTCGAGACGGTATCGTGGGGAGGAACTAAACGAGGGTGACGTTCGTTGAAACATCATCGCTTGTCATTACATTGGTTAGCGGTCTAAAACAAGAAATCGGTACACATGCATTCGACACCTCAAGCGCCTCGAGAGACGGACGCCTCGCGTTCGAGTCTCCTTGGTACAGGAGCCTTTATCACGAGCACCGAGAGTAGTAGTGATCGGCGAGGACGAAGTGAATGACTAGACTTACCGGCCACCGCGCAAGCGGAGCACCAAGTGGAGCGTGGACTCCTTCTGGATGTTGTAGTCGGCCAAAGTGCGACCGTCCTCGAGCTGCTTACCGGCGAAGATCAAACGTTGCTGATCCGGCGGGATGCCTTCCTTGTCTTGGATCTTCGCCTTGACGTTGTCGATGGTGTCCGAGGACTCCACTTCGAGCGTAATGGTCTTACCCGTGAGCGTCTTCACGAAGATTTGCATGCCACCGCGCAAGCGGAGCACCAAGTGGAGCGTGGACTCCTTCTGGATGTTGTAGTCGGCCAAAGTGCGACCGTCCTCGAGCTGCTTACCGGCGAAGATCAAACGTTGCTGATCCGGCGGGATGCCTTCCTTGTCTTGGATCTTCGCCTTGACGTTGTCGATGGTGTCCGAGGACTCCACTTCGAGCGTAATGGTCTTACCCGTGAGCGTCTTCACGAAGATTTGCATGCCACCGCGCAAGCGGAGCACCAAGTGGAGCGTGGACTCCTTCTGGATGTTGTAGTCGGCCAAAGTGCGACCGTCCTCGAGCTGCTTACCGGCGAAGATCAAACGTTGCTGATCCGGCGGGATGCCTTCCTTGTCTTGGATCTTCGCCTTGACGTTGTCGATGGTGTCCGAGGACTCCACTTCGAGCGTAATGGTCTTGCCCGTGAGCGTCTTCACGAAGATTTGCATGCCACCGCGCAAGCGGAGCACCAAGTGGAGCGTGGACTCCTTCTGGATGTTGTAGTCGGCCAAAGTGCGACCATCCTCGAGCTGCTTACCGGCGAAGATCAAACGTTGCTGATCCGGCGGGATCCCTATCGCGAAAACGAAAGCGCGAACGCGCGCGCACCATCGTCAGTCACGCATTCATCATTTCCCATTTCCTACACCACCACCGCGCGCGCGCGAACCGTCCGGACCCCCCCGCGCGCGCCCCTTCGCCCGCCTCGTCCCGCGCGCGCGCCTCGGATTCCACAATTCACCCCCCCCCGCCCGCGCGCCCCTCCCGCGCGTCCACCGCGCGCCCAAAATCCCATCCCCATCCCTCCATCGCACCGCGAGCGCCCTTGTCGCGCCTCCGCACCCCTCCACCTCCCTCCAATCGCGCCATCTTCCCAGATCACGATTGCCACGTCGCGTCTCGAAAATTCGAAATCCACGCACCCTCCTTGTCCTGAATCTTCGCCTTGACGTTATCGATCGTGTCCGAGGACTCCACCTCGAGCGTGATCGTCTTTCCCGTGAGCGTTTTGACGAAGATCTGCATCGTGCGCGCGCGCGTGTGCGGTTTCGCCGTCGCGTCGACGCGCGGTGGTTGACCGCGGGTCCGGGGATCGGGGGTCTCGTATTGGAGACACATATCGTCCATCATTGGCACACGGACGGCACCGGGGGCCCCGACCACGGGCCGTGTGTGACGTCGATGGGCGTTTTCCGTCCAGAGTATGATGGTCGGTGCGTGTGTGACGTCGATGGGCGTTTTCCGTCCAGAGTATGATGGACGACGCGCACGCGAGCGTCGACGCGGCGCGACGCCCGCGCGCGCGCGCGACGCCGCACGCGCGCGCGCGAACGCACGCGCGCGGACGCGACGCACGCGCGCGGACGTCCCACACCGCGCGCGGACGCGGATCGGTGCGCGAACGCGCGTGAATGCTCGCGCGGGCGCGATCGGTGGTGCGCTCGAGCGCGGCTCGAGCGCTCGCGGCGTCGACGACGCGCTCGGAGACGGGCGAGCGGGAACTCGCGAGGGGGGCGCAGAGTATTTTCGTGCGATACGCGTCGAAAAAGCAAGGCGGGTCGTCGAACAACGGGAGAGATTCGAATCCAAAGTTTTTGGGGCTCAAGCGCGGGCACGGCGAGGTCGTGCGCCCGGGATACGTGATCGCTCGACAGCGAGGGACGAAGTGGCACCCGGGAACGAATTGTGGGATAGGGAAGGATCACACGCTGTTCGCGCTGGTGCAGGGGAAGGTGCACTTCAGCACGGATAAATTGAAGGGAAGGAAAGTCGTGCACGTGGCGCCGCTGAGCCCGGAGCATCCAAAGTACGTCGAGGGGTTGCCGTGAGACGCGACGATTCGTGATCGACGCGATGGTGCTCGGTGGACTGCTGGCGTCGCTGAGCCAGATTGGGAAGGATCCTGACACGGGCGGGGTGGAGTTTTGGCGCGACGCCGCGCGCGCGGGTTGGCTCACGAAGCGAGGCGACGTCATTCGCACCTGGCGCCGCCGCTGGTTCGTCTTGAAGGATGGCAAGCTCTTCTGGTTTCTGGATCCGAGCCACGTCACCCCGGAGAGCAAAACGCGAGGCGTTATCGATTTACGCTACTGTCTCTCCTCCACGAGCGCGTGCGATAAGACCGGGAAGGAGGCTTCGTTCGAGATCACGTGCATGGGCGAGTCCCACCTCTTCATCTGCGAAACCGTCGCCGAGAAGGACGCGTGGCTCAGTAGCATCGGATCGTGCATCGCTCGCGCCTCCCGCGGCGCCGCGGATGATCATTCGTTTTAGTTTTGTAATCTCAATCGCACACGTCTCAACACTTCACGTCGCATCGCCACCGAGCGCACGCTTTCTTTCGCGACGCGCTTTGCTCGCTCGCGCGCCCGCCGCCCACGCCGCGCGCGACACCGCGACACCGCATAGCACGACGCCGCGATGCCGCGCGAGACGCGCACGCGAAAACCGGTGTCCTATGCCAATTCCGGCTCGAGCACGCCGGCGTGGATGGTGCGTACGACGCGCGCGCGACGCGAAGAACGCGATCGCGAAGTGTCCGTTCGTTCAACGGGAAATTCAAATCGAATGTTTCGTTGAAATGGCGTCGTTTGTGTGTCGTGAGCGCGTTTCGAACGCCGTGACGCGGTGGAGAAGACGCGTGTGACGAGGCTGCGTCGTTGAATCGTTCACGCCCGTCGCGAGGGCGAAAGGGCGACGTGAACGGGAGTGTAAAGTGGGAGAAAGATGATTCCCCCGGACAGACGGAACGAAGCGCGAGTGGAGCGAAGAGGTCGACGGTCGCGACACGGTGACTGACGTGAGGATATTTTAACCGATGCAGAAATCCACGAAAGCGTTCACGAAGGAACCGGAGGCGCGCGAGCGGAAAACGCGGAAAGAGTCGACGGACGGCGCGAAGACGACGGAGCGGGCGGCGACGGGACGGACGCCGGTGCGTGCGACGACGACGCCGGAGAAAGATGACGAGAAGCTGGGGAAGGGAAGGTCTACGAGAACGCCGGAGAAGGATGCGCCGAAGAGAGGGCGTGGTAGACCGGCGGGGACGACGGCGGCTGTGATGGCGAAGCGAAACGCGGAGAAGGACAAGGCGGGTAAGGCGGGCGTCTCGAGAAAGGTGAGCGCGATGGCCAAGGCGGCGGCGATCGCCAAGGAAGGTTTGAAGCGACCGGCGAAGTACTTCGAGTCGCAAGAGAGATCGGACGCGGGTCGCAACAAGGTGTCGAAATTAGCTTCGGTCTCTTCCCCTAGATCTACGATGGATAGCCCAGAATTTGCACGCGGAATGAAGACTCCGGGCGTGAGGACGCCGCCGCGCGGAAGAGGAAGACCTCCGTCCAAGCTCGGGAAGGCGGCTGCCGCGGCAACCGATGCGGCGAATCGGGCGAACGGTTTGTTGCATGTCGACGAAACGCATATGCCGCAGTCCACGGCGTGGAGCGGGGCGTACAGAATGCTTCAGTCGGCTCACGAGCGACTGCAAGCCAAGTACGACCAGCTTAAATCAAAGAAACTCGAGGATCTCATGAAAGAGGCTGAGCGACAGCAAGGTGTGTTGATGGATCATGAACGACGAGCGGACGAGCTCGTGCACCACCTGCGAAACGAGGCTGATCGTCAGCGCGATATTGCCTCTCGCGCCGAGGGGGCGAACGAAAAGGTGTACGCTCTCGAGCGAGAGAACGCCGAACTCCGAGAGACCGCTCTGGCGTATCAAGGCAAGATGTTGCGCATGGAAGAGGAGCTTGAGACCTTGAGAACGGGTAGCGGTACGCGCGCGGGTGGACGCGACGACGGATTCAGCGCGTACCAGCTCGAGGCGCTCACTGGTTTGCGGTGGCAGGAGAAGACGCGCGGCGTGCACACGTTCACCCACATCGGCACCGGTTTTACCTTCCGACTCAGCGCCGCCGAGGGCGAAGACGGCGAATCATCGGGAGACGACCCGTTGGGCGCCCCTAAACCCGGCCGCCGCGTCGCCGAGGAGGTCGCGTGCGTCCCCCTCGGCTTTGGCAACATCGAAGGCTTCGTCCCGAGCTTCCTCGCCGAGCCCATGGAGTTCGACACCACCGACATTCCCGTCTTCACGTACAAATTGCTTCAGGCCCTCCACACCGCGTCGCTCCAGCGCGCCGGGGCGCAGCGTTGATTCCTCACCGCGGCTTGTAATCCTCACCGCGCGCGGTTTCGTTCCTCCCGCCTCGCGCGCGTCCCGCCATCCACCGATCACGACCCCTCGTCGAGTCCCTCGTTTGGGTGTTCGCCCCCGCCCGCACATCTCCCCGCGCCTCCACGTCGCGCGCGATGCCGCGCTCGTCCGCGTCCGCCGACGATGACCTCAGCGCCGACGCGCGCGCGGTCTCCTCCCTGGTGTTCCAGATGACGACGCACGTGAGCGCCTTCAGACGATCGGTCGACGTCCTCGGCACCGGGAAGGACACGAGAGAATTGCGAGCGCAGTTGCACGACCAACGCGAGCGACTGGGCGTGATGGCGCGCGATGCCTCGCTCGCGGTGAAACGCCTAGCGCAGGCGGTGACGAACGCGAGCGACGTGGACGAGGAGACGCGGGCGGAACACGCGGGGAGACATCAGAAATTAGTGAAGGATTTCCACGGCGTGTTGAAGGATTTTCAAAAGGCGCAGCGGACGTGCGCGGAGCGAGAGTCGACGTTCTTGCCGCAGAAAGCGAAGGGGCGGGCGAATTATGGGACGATGGACGATGACGGTGGGGCCGAAGAGGCGGGGCAGGCGTTGTTGCAGGAGCAGAGACAGGAGCAGCAAGATTTCGCGCAGGTGGACGGCGAGCTCGAGTACAACAACGCCCTGATCGAGGAGCGCGAGCGAGGAATCATGGAGATTCAGCAGCAGATTGGGGAGGTGAACGAAATCTTCCAAGATCTTGCGGTATTGGTGAACGAGCAGGGAGCGATGATCGATGACATCGAGGCGAATATTGTCAGCACGGCGGTGCGCACCAAGGACGCGCAAAAGGAGCTCACCAAGGCTGACAAATCTCAGCGCGCGGCGAGAAACCGTCTGATTTGCATCGTTATCGCCGTCCTGGTAGCCCTCATCGTTCTCATCCTGTTCTTGCTTCAGTGAAGCCTTAGCTCTCGACTGTACCGCAGTGTAACGTATACTCCCATCCCATTACAAAGCATCAGATCAGACTACACGTATAATCGCGCCTCCTCTATCGTATTATAGCCTTTCGGAACTTTTGGTAACGCGCGCACGGCAACGTTGAACTCATCTATCAGCATTTTGATCAACCCTAAGCGCTTCTCGGTCAAGGCGCGCGGTCTGAAAAAGTCTTGCAACTGGAGACCCTTTGACTCGTCCCACTCAGGCGGAGGGGGAATCTCCTGAAGAATGTACGGACCTTGACCGTACTGCCCTTCACCGTACGAACGCTTGTCAAACTTCCACACGAACTTATCGTCCTTGTCGTAGATTTCTGGGCCCCACGTGTAGTGTAAAATGTACGCGTTTCCGAGTTCGTGATCCGCCGGAGGTTGCGCCAAGAGAAGGCTATCTGGGCCCTCGGCGAGCGTGTGTTTAACACCGGACGCCAGGGCGGCAAGATCGTACGCGTACATATCGCGCACCCAACCCAACTCCTTTCGAAGCTGCTCCGGCGTCTCAGTCTCATTGACAAACTTCCACCAAAGCGGAGCGATCGTCCGCAGGTCGACAGTGTTGACGACGCTGGGAGAGTTCCCGGTGGGCGGCATCTTCTGTCCATCCTTAAAGTACTCTGGATAGAGTTTCTTCAGCGTCGGTTGCGAAGGATTCATGTATCCAAACTTGAATCCCATGGCTTCGCCCTGCGGGAGAAGGATCTTTGGTGACGGAGTCTTGACGATGATGTGATCCGTCTCAACCATCACCACGTGCGAGCAGCGCTCCGAGTCCGCAGTCAGTATCCAATCCGCCACTGCCTTGGATCGATCGGCGACTGGATAGTCACACCAACCATCGCACTTCGTTTGCACCGGATTGAATCGCATCGTCGGAATTTCGTGCATCAGCTCGTCCTCGTGTCCCTTGTGCAAGATGCGCGTGAAAGCCTTCATTATGCTTCCAGGCTCCGCGGCGTGTCTGAGATAGCTCGAGTACATGATTCTTGACTGCCAGTTCATGTAGACGTTACCACTACTCGTCATTATGGTGTGCAAACACTTCGGTAGATCCTTCTTCCCCGTCGCAGGTTCGTACTTGGGCTCAAGCTTGTTCTTGGGCAAATCAAAGTATCCCGACGTCCACGGAACGTTTGGACCTTCGTTCGCCGGCTTTGCGTTCACGGGATCTTCTTCGTACTTCAACCAGCACGCCTTTGACGTCGGATTGTACACCCATACGGAGCACCTGTTCGCACCGTTGACGTTTAACTCTGCGCACGAGTTGCAGCACGCTCCGGCGTCCTGTTGCACGTTGATCTCACCATCCTTTACGACGGATCCCCAAAGCTCAGTGTTCTCCTTGCCGTTGCACGTGAACTCGGCGGTAGTTTTGGACGTTGGCGCCCCTGGAGCGAGATTCTTCAGCAGTGGATCGGAGTGCGTAGCGCTCTTGAACGCCACCTTGACCTTTTTCCGAGCGATGTCCCCCGACGCGTCCTCCCCCCCCCTCTCGTCCTCGTCCTCCGTCTTCTTCGAAATCTCACCCTCGTTCTCGTCATCTTCAACATCCTTCACCACTCTCGCACGCTTCACAACCTTCGCGACGTCCGCGACGTCCCGCATCGCCTTCTCGCTGAACGCGTCCTCCGCCTCTCTCGCCAGCGGCTCCGTCGCCCCATCCGCCGTCTGTCCACCGACCGCCGCCTCCACCGCCTCCCGATGTCTCTCCACCGCCTCGCGCGTCTCCACCGTCTCCAACGTCTCCCTCGCCGCGTCCACAGCCCGTTTCGCCGCCGCATCCTTCGCCTCCGCCTCGACGCGCGCCCGCTCCGCCGCCGCCTCGGCGCGCCGCAATCGCGCCTCCGTCGTCGTCTTCATCTCCACCAACGCCCGCTCTTTCTCCTTCACCCGCATCCGGACGTCGTGGAGACTATTTCTCAGGCTCTCCACCTCCACCGCGCGCCGCGCCGAGGTCACCATCGTCGTCGCGAGCGAGACGGAGATGACGAGCGCGATCGCACAGCCACAGACGAGACCGATGGATGTCGCGCGTCGACCGCGGTTCGCGTACGCGGTGGCCGTTCGCACGTTCGTCCCGTCGGTGCGGAACGGTCGTCGCGCGGGGTGCGCCATGGCGGACGCGTTCGAGCCCAGGCGGGGGCTCGCGCGGGGCGATCTGTGACGATTGGGGCGATGGGTGACGACGGGCGCGGGCGCGACGGCGGACGCGACGACGACGACGGCGATGGCGAGGGATGGCGAACGGGCGAGCGTCGATTCGATGGACGGAAGCGGACGATGCGCGCGCGTTGATCTCACCCGAATCATTCGGGGTCTCACGACAAGAATACTGTGGCTAAACGGAGACGACGCCGTCGGCGGCGCGCGCGCGAGCGCGCCCGCGCGCC
>NC_014437.2:175531-182012 GCF_000214015.3 Ostreococcus tauri | reverse complement strand
CGGAAGGAGATCTCGCGCGGTGACTTTGAAGGGCGTGCGCGCGCACCTGGAGACGCTCTCGACGCGGTTCCCGGACGTGTGCGCGATCGCGGGTGAGGGGACGCGACCGCGCGGGGGGTCCGGGGGCGCGCGCGGGACCACGGCGGACGCGCGCGCGGAGGCGGGGACGATCTCGGGACGGAGGCGGCGCGGGACGGGCGACGCGTCGGTGACGCCGGTGATGGCGCGCGTCGGGTCGAGGCGGAGCGTGGAATCGAGGAAGAAGATCGCGCGGGCGCAGCGCGAGCGATGGCGGAACGCGCGATTGGCGGACGCGGCGGCGGCGGAGGCGCGCGCGGAGGGCGCGAACGACGGCGGGGCGTTCGCGAAGGAGACGACGGAGAGCGCGTCGAAGGCGCGCACGGCGAGGATGACGAAACTGATCGCGATGAAGAAGTCGAACACGCGGGCGGAGAAAATCGCGGCGTCGAGCGTCAAGGTGAATCAATTCTCGTACGAGCTGAGCGCGTATAATAAGCTCAAATCGGAGCTCGCGAGCTGGAGCGAGGGATTTGAAAAGGCCAAGGGACGGAAACCTACGTTTAAGGATGTGCAGAACACGCGCATTCCGTGGTTGATCGATTCGTTCCAGGAGTACGTTCGCCTGCGGAACAAGCTCATCGCGGAGACGCCGAACATTCGAGGAGACGTGGGCAAGTTAGCCAAGCAGACGCTCCCATCGCCCAGATCCGTGCCTTCGGGAGGTGAATTTAGACTTTCGTTCGACGAGGGCGAGGACGAAAACGACGACGGCGAGGGTAGCTCGCCGTTCTCAATCTTCAACTTTAGATAGAAATCCCTCGGCGACGCCCCGTCGCCGAGGGATTCGGCGACGACGACGGCGACGACGACCGATCGAGCGCGCTCGATGTCCGTCATCAAAAAGTATCCAAGGCGATATGTAGTATAATGCGCGTATTCCTAGCCATCGATCGATGGAGTGACATTCGCCCGCGCGTCGACGCCGACCGCACTGCGCCTCGCGCCATGGCGCGTCCGCTCGCTCGCGTCGCACCCCCTCCGACGGCCCGTCGCTCGGTCGTCGCCCACGCGTTCGGGAATCGCCGTAAAACCAACGACCAAATCGCGTGACGCGTCAAGTCCCCGATCGCCGCTCGAGAGGATCTCGCGCTGTTCGCCAAGGGTGAGCTGTCCAAGGTGACTTTCAAGGTGAGAAACCAGCCGAACGCGACGCGCTCGAGCGAGGACTGACGACGGGCGCAGTACGGGTTCCCGCAGTACGATAAACCCGCGCGCGCGGCGTCGCGCCAGCTCGGTTTCAAAGTTGGGAGAGAGCACGAGACGGTGGTGTTGACGAGAGGCTGGGACGGCGCGGAGAAATACGAGGCGGTGACGAACGAGGCGTATTTGAAACAAGCGGCGGCGAACGCGATGAAGTACGGGTGGGCGAAATCTAAGCAAAGCCCTGGGGTGCAAAAATACATGAAGTAGTGACGTCGGCGTGGGATGCTGGGGTGACGTCGACGCGACGGTTTGAGCGCGCGCGAAGAAAAATGAGCGTCGACGCGCTCGTGACGAAACGACGACGCAAGCGTGGAAACACGCGACGTCGTTTCCGATGATGCGTTTGATGCTCGTAACTCTTTTTCGTCGCGCGGTGTTGTAACGTAGTAGCGCGTGAAAGCGAGCGTAACGCCGAACCGTCGTCGCCGTCCGACGCGCATCGCGAAGCGACTGGACGCGTCGCCGCCGCTGATGTTGGTGACCTTTAAAACGTTTGTTTGTTTTAAATCGCGGGATACCTGAAGTTACATGATTGGCTGAGCCTCGAGATCGAACAGACTCGATCCTATGATGTTGCACTTGCGCATTTGACCGGGCTTGATCGGCGGCAAGCCTTTCGATTCGTCCTCCGTGACGAACACGACTGGATCGATATCCGGCGCTTCGAGCGTGGTGCGCCCGATGAACGCCTGCATATCATCGTCCCAGCTATCTATCAGAACGTCCACGTCCTTACCGACGCGGCTCATGGCGAAATCTTCGCTAATCTCTTGCTGCTGCGACACGAGTTGATCGCGACGAAACGCTCTGACGTCCTCCGGCACTTGGTCCGGGTACTCCATCGCCGGCGTCCCGTCCTCTTCGCTGTACGCGAACGCGCCGAGGCGCTCAAACTTAAAGTCTCTACAGAATTGCATCAACTCGTTGTGTTCCTCCTCGGTTTCACCCGGGAACCCACTGATGAAGGTTGTGCGAAGCGCCAAGCCGGGAATCCTGTCCCGAAGCTTGTACAACAGATCCTCCGTGTGCTGTCTGGGCGGTCTGTTCATGCGCAACAGCGACAGATTCGTAATGTGCTGCAGCGGAATATCGATATACTTGCACACCTGGGGAACGTCCGCGATGGCCTGGATGAGCTCGTCGGAAAAGTACGACGGGTACGCGTACAGGATGCGCATCCACTCGATGCCGTCAACCTCCGCGAGCGCGTACAAGAGCTCAGCCAAGCCGCGTCCATCGCTCGCTCGCAGATCCATCCCCCACTGATTCGTATCCTCGGCGATGAGATTCAGTTCCCTCACCCCAGAGTCCGCCAGCGCTTTCGCTTCGTCCACGATGGCCCCGAACGGCTTGGACCTGAAGCGTCCGCGAAAGCTCGGAATGGCGCAAAACGTGCACTTATGATCGCATCCCTCCGCCACGCGAAGATACGCGTAGTGCCTCGGCGTGATTCTCAACCGTTTCGTCTCCTCTCTGAACGGCGGGCTCGCCCCACCCACCTGCACCCGCGCCTGCTGCGGCAACAACACCCCCGGCGTCGCCTCGACCCCGAGCGCCCCCCCCACGGTGCGCGGCAAGTTTCCGTAATTCTCAAACCCGACGATCACATCCGCCTCCGGCAGCTCATTCGCCAGATCGTTCGCGTACCGCTGCGCCAGGCATCCCGTGACGATGATCTTCGTATCGCTCCGTCCACTCTCCGTGCGCAGTTTCGCCGCCTCTAAGATGGCTTCGACGCTTTCATTCTTCGCATCCTCCACGAATCCGCACGAGTTGATGATGATCGCGTCCGCCGCCTCGTGATCGTCCGTGATCTCGAATCCGTTCGCGTGGAGATCGCCCAGGATCACCTCCCCGTCGACCGTGTTCTTCGGGCACCCTAAGGAGACCATGGAGACTTTTTTACGCGACGGCGCGTCGTTCGCATCCGCGGCGGCGGCGGCGGGGACGACGTCGACGCGTCGAGCGACGCGCGCGCGCGACGGTGGCGCCGACGGTGGACCACCGCGGGGTCGTCCCGCGCGCGGGGGCGGTGGTGGACATCGCGCGCGCGCGTGGGCGACGTCGAGTGCGGAAGGGGCGATTGGGGTGGGATGACGTCAATGAAGTGCATTGTGCTCGAATGATGAAAGCGTTCCGCCGCGTGACACCGACTAGGCGGGACGGTAGCGGTAGGTCCCGGACCACGCGTCGCCGGTGTCGAGGCGGACGGTGACCTCGCGGACGAGCTCGCGGGATGCGTGGTCGAGGAAGAAGGTTTCCGTCATCGAACCGGGAAGGTCGTCGCGCCAGGAGGTTTCGAGGCGGACGCGGGCGTCGTCGGCGGAGACGCTTCCGGTTTGGTCGCCCGAGCGCAAGTCGCGTCGAGGGGTGACCGCGCGCGCGCCGTCGATGGGGTACTCCTCGGCGATTTGGATGATTCCGGCGTTCGCGGCGACGGACCACGTCGTCGCGGTCGGTCGAGAGATGCGCAAGTAGTTGAGCAACCCGGCGGCTTGGCGAAAGACGATGTTCATGTCCATAATGTCCATGAGGGGCTCCTCGTCGGGGCACTTGTCGTTAATCTTGCGCCAGTATCCCACGGTGGCGTCGAACGCTTTCGTGGACGATGGCTTCGAGGGCGCGTGCTCCGCCGCGGGTTCCGGCGTCGTCGGCGTCGTCGACGACGTCTCGACCGTCTTTGTCGCGGCGCCATTCTTGCGCACCGCGGGGGCGTCGGCGCCGTACGGCGTCGCCTCCGGCGCCACGTACGACGCCGAAGCCGCACTGCTCGACATGATGGCTTCCGCAGCCATGTTTTCGACGGTGTCTTCCATCGACGTCGCGGACGTCGGGGACGTCGCGGACGTCGAGGACGTCGAGGACGTCGACGTCGAAGACGCTCGGTCCTTTGACCCGGCGTCCGCGTCGACGGTGAAATCCATGCCCGCCATCGCCGCCGCCACCGCGTCCGCCGCCTCGTTCACCGCGTCGTCGTTGAAATCACCGTCCTTGAAAGCACCTCTTTCGCCGTCGTCACCGCGTCCGCGCTCGTCCTCGCTCGCCTCGGCGTACGCCACCGCCGGGGCGAGATACTTTTCGTACACCTCCTCCGGCATCACCCCCCGCACGATATCCCGCACCGGTGTCGTCGCTCGCACCCCAATCGCCTCCAACCGATCGATCTCTCGCTCCGTGCGTCTCAAAACATCCCCGAACACGTCGTTCGACGACGCCAAACCTCGCACGAAATCAACCGCGTCGCCGAATCCATCCGTCGACGTCCCCCGCGCGAGCGCATCGCTCGCCAACCCGATCACCACCCGCGGCGCCACGAACCCAACGTGCGTAAAATCATCTCTCGCCCTCACCGTCGCGCTCGTCCCATCGCCCGTACGCGCGCGCGCGTCCGTGGTCCCCATCGCCCCATCGACGGCACCCGTCCCATCACGAAACTCCCTCGCGTACTCCAACCCATCCTCGTCCGCGTCCGCGTCCGCGCCCGCGAACGACGGGCGTTCATTCACGTTCACCGTGCGCGCGATCTTCCGTCGCGGTCCGCGTCGCGCGCCCGGGGCGCGGCGAATCTCATTCCCGGGCTCGGCGCGCGCGCGCGTCGTCATTCGCGTCATCATCGCCTTTTCCCGCGCGCGCGCGACCCCGACGCCGCGCGCGCGCGCGCCCGGACGCGCGGGAATTTCCATGACGCCCGACGCGCGCGTTGTCGCGTCCGGTGGCGCGTCGCGGCGTCGTCGCACCGCGTCGACGTCGCGGCGTCTCGCGCGATGGGACGTCCGAAGGCATCTTCATGGGTCTCCGTCACGCGCAATACGTGTGACGACACGCTGTGTGTTTACATACTCTTATGAATACGTCGTATACGTATACATACATCGTATACACGTGGCATTTCGTCAGTGTAGCGGACCGCGTGTGCATCCCGTGGAGACACACATGATGGCGTAAATGTATGTTATATATGTACACCCCCCATCGCCCACCGAGCCCTCTCGCGTCAGACGACGACGCGACGACGATGCGCGCGACGCCCGCGCGCGCGCGCGACGCGCCCGACGCGTCGTCCCGCGGCGAGGGCGCGGCGAGACGATGATGGCATTCGACGATGACCCAACGACCCCGATCGACGCCCCGACGCCGCGCGCGCGGACGAACGCACGCCCGATCGCGGCGACGCGACGCCGCGACGCGCTCCTGAGCGCGGCGTCGGTGACGATGGGCTCGGCGACGCGCGCGTGGGGGGATGAGACGTGCGACGCGGCGACGAATTGGTGCGCGCGCGCGACGACGGATCGCGTCTTCTTCGACGTCGATATCGGGGACGCCCGCGCGGGACGGATCGTTTTAGGGTTGTTCGGTGACGACGCCCCGCGCACGGTGGCGAATTTCAAGGCTTTGGCGACGGGGGAGAAGGGATACGGGTACGAAGGGTCGATTTTTCATCGCGTCATTCCAAACTTCATGCTCCAGGGCGGTGACTTTGAACGGGGCGACGGCCGCGGGGGACGATCGATTTACGGTGGGAAGTTTGCCGATGAAACGTTCGCGATTCCGCACGCGGGACCGGGGACGCTGTCGATGGCGAACGCGGGGCCGAACACGAACGGGTCGCAATTCTTCATCACGACGGCGGCGACGCCGTGGTTAAACGGCAAGCACGTCGTCTTCGGACACGTTCTCGAGGGCATGGACGTCGTGCGCGCGATCGAATCCAACCCCACCGCGCGCGGCGATCGACCGGTGGCGCCGGTCAAGATCGTCGCCTCGGGCGTCCTCTGAGCCGCCGACGACGCCGACGCCGACGACGACGACGCGCCGACCTCGCGCCCCGCCGTCCTCCCTCGCCCGCGTCCCGTTCCCGTGTAACGATCGACCGCACCGTGCGCGCGCGCGACTCAATCATCCCGCGCACGAATCGCGCGCGTTCGCCCCGCGCGCGCGTCCCGTCTCATCCGCGTCGTCGCCCTCCGTCGCCCGTCGCCCGTCACACCTCCGCGCGCGCGCGATGCCCACGCGCGCGAAGCACAAAGCGCGCGCGAACGCCGGGGCGCCCCCGGACCGCGCGCGCGCGAAGAACGCGCTCCTGCGCGCGCGCGCGCGCGTCGACACCGACGACGCGAGAGAGAGAGAGAGATCTCCCGTCGACGCGCGCGCGAGCGACCGCGCGGGCGCGTCGCGCGGACGACGACCGCGGGATGAC
>NC_014437.2:138941-175511 GCF_000214015.3 Ostreococcus tauri | reverse complement strand
CGGCGGCGCGACGGGCGGCGGCGCGGGCGGGACGGAGAAAGCGACGGGCGGCGGTGGACGCGCGCGCGGTGCGGCGGACGCGCGATCGAACGGGGGAGAGGGGGAGGGTGACGGTGGAGACGACGACGAGGAGGGGGAGGCGTACGAGGACGAGGAGGATGATTACGACGAGGACGACGATTTCGACGACGACGCGGAGACGGAGGACGACGACGACGAGGACGACGACGACGACGACGACGACGACGACGACGACGACGACGACGACGAGGACGACGATATGCATGATGAGGATGACATGGATGAATTTCAAGACGCGATCGATCGGGACGACCCCGAGGCTGGTTTACGAGCGCTCTTGCGGCGGTTGGGCAACGCCGCCGCCGCCGCGGGCGGGGGAGGAATGTTCCGTCCTGGATCGAGCGGTAAACTGAAAGAAATTCTGCACGGTTTGAGACAAATGCACGATCCATCGGCGCAGATGGCGGCGCTCAGCGAGCTGAACGAGCTGTTAGTGATCTCGGGAGAAGAGTTGATGATGAGCATGTCGCTCGACGCCTTCGTCCCGACTCTGGTGGAACTGATGCAGATGGAGTACATGCCGGACATTATGCTCCTCGCTGCGCGAGCGCTGACGACGATGGCGGATGTGATGCCTCCCTCGAGAGGCGCGATCGTTCACCACGGCGCTCTGCCCCAGTTTTGTCAACGTTTGCTCACCATTGAGTACATCGATCTCGCCGAGCAATCCTTGCAGGCGTTGGAAAAGTTGAGTCAGGAATATGGCGCCGAGTGCGCGCGTCAGGGCGCTCTCACCGCCTGCTTGTCGTATTTGGACTTTTTCTCAATCGGAATGCAGCGCGTGAGCCTGCAGACGGCGGCGAACATCTGTCGCCAGCTTCCGAGCTCGGCTCTCGACGGGGCGAGCGACACCGCGCCCATTCTGACGAACCTTTTGTCTCACGACGATCCGCGCCTCGTCGACTGCGCGTGCGTGTGCTTGACCAATTTAGCGGCGAAGATGGCTAAAGATTCCGACGAGCGGATCGTCGCTCTGTGCCAGGGAGACCTGGTGACGAACGTGATGAACCTCATCTCTCCGCGCGCCGGGCGATCGGTGAGTCCGGCGACGCACCACTTGCTCATCAAGCTCTTGAATATTTGTGCGCGACACAATCCTGAGGTCTCACTCGAGCTCCTTAGGAAGGATTTGCCAGAAACCCTGTGCGTGGCGCTCTCCGGTTGCAAGGTTCTCACCATGGCGAACAGTGGCGCGTCCCCGGCGAGTAGCGGCTTGGCGTCGCCCATAGTCACGTCAGAGCAACTGCTCGAAGTCGCGACGCTTGCTGATGCGTTGTTACCCATCGTCACTCGATCACCGTCGATGAAAAGCAAGTCAAAGTTCTCAAACAACGTCCCGCTGTTGACGAAGCAAGAACCGGAATTGATGGTCAAGTACGCGAATCATCTGACAAGTGTCTTGATGCAAGCGGTGGATTCGAGCGTCCCGCAGACTGTCAAAATGAAGTGCCTGTCAGCGCTCACCAAGTGGACCCAGCTTTCGTCGGAGGAATCATTCAAGATGATTTTGGAGACGACGTCCTTCGCTGCGTTTTGTGCCGCTCAGCTCTCATCTAAGGACGCGCAAAGGATCGTGGGGTGCTTGGATTTGATAGAATTTGGGATGATGAAAAAGAACGTTGACCTGGCAAAGTTACTCCGAAAGGAAGGTGCCGTCCACGCGCTGAAGAAACTTTCCGAGGAGTTCAACGCGTTGCCATCTACTGTGGCTTCAACATCCTCGGTTAAACGTCCGAGCGACGCGACCAAGACACCGGCTGACCAGGTTCCGGCACTCGGCGGCGGCTCGCACGGTATCGCCGTGCGTGCAGCAGCGATGATGACGGATGGTCCGGAGTATCGTGAAGCCTTGTCGCGAGCCGACAAGCTTTATACTAAGAAATTCGTCTTGTCGGGGCACCCGGTTGACGCTGAAGATCCCAGCGTTGAGCGTTTGCGAAGAGCGAGTGCGTCTCTACGAATGAATGGCGACGTGAAGGCTGCCGCTGAATTTTTGGAGTCTGTTTCCGACGCCAGCACTTTCGAGATTTTAGAGAGCGATGCAATCACGGTGCTCAAAGAGTTTCTCCTGCCGAAAGAGTGGCGAGACTCTCACGCTCTCACTCAAAGGTACGCGACGTTGATCAAAGCCACCAGCCACACGAAGAATTCATCCGTGTTCTCGAGCTTGGTGAGACGCCTCTCGGACGCCTTGGCGTCAGCCGAAGACTTGTCCATCGCGGTGACATCGATACAACCGGTCCAAGCTCGTCGAGGTCGCGACAACTCAGCGGATGATGCGAATCTCGCTGGCCTAGTGCGACCGTTTAAAGTGCGATTCAAGCGTGAGAGCAACGGCGCCCAAGGTCTGGCTGACTATTCCAACAACATCGTTTTGGTCGAGCCGTTTGCTACGCTGAGCGCCATTGAAGATTTTTTGTATCCGCGCGTGAACAAACCCGCCGTGGCTCCTCGCAGGTCGTCGCGATTGTCTCCGCCGGCAGGTGTGCAACACGACGACGAGGATGACGACGAAGAGGATGAGGATGAACACATGAGCGACGATGACGATGACGAAGTGTTCGGAGACGATGGCGAAGGTGATGGGCGAGACCTGGACTTGACGAACGAGGACATTTCGCCAGAAGATGCGTTAGATGAATATGAGGATGATCACGTAGGTAGATCAGACTCGTTCGCCGCTCGCGCGGCCGCTGCAAATGACACTAGGAAGCTTGTCTTTTCTGTGAACGGTGTCGTACTGAACTCATCGACCACGGTGCTGCAAGCTGTCGCCGCCATCGCTCGTTACGAGGGGATACCCATGTCCGAGCAGAATTGGGAGAAGGCCAATACCATCATGTATAGGGCTGTGAAGCCCTCGGACGTGGACCCGAGTCCATTGCAGCTCGGTGGCGTCCAAGATGTTCCCAAGGACGAGTTGGACAAGATCACCGAGGCAGTCGCAGAACTTGGGAACCGAGACGTGAGAGCGGCGTTGGGTTCTTTTGTGCCAGCTCTCAGTGACGCGGTGAAAGATGCCGTCGCGAACGAGAAATCTTCAGCACAGTTCAACGACTTACTGAGCATCTTATTCGTGCTGCATGAAATCGGAGTTTCTGCGTCTCAAATCTTGCTCTTAGACGGACGCGACGAGCAAGTCACCGCCGCTCGCAGCGTCTCTCTGCCAAAGGAATCTTTCGTTCACGGTAAGCTCACCGGAAAGCTTACGCGACAGCTCCAAGACACTATCACTCTTTGTAGCTCCACAACGCCCACTTGGTGCACGGCGCTCGCCAGCACGTGCCCGTGGTTGTTCCCTTTTGAGCTGCGGCTCAAGATGTTCAAGTGTGTGTCGTTTTCTCTGTCTCGCATGCTCCACCACCTTCACGGGGACGGCAGCGATGCGGGAGCGGTGACGACGGATGGTGGGCGAGAGATCAGAATTGGACGTCTTCAGCGGCAAAAGGTCAGAGTGAATCGCAACCAGATCTTTGAGAGCGCGAGAAAAGTTTTCGACATTCCCAACACGTTGAAGATGGTGCTCGAGGTTGAATTCTTCGAGGAGGTCGGCACTGGCACCGGTCCGACGCTCGAGTTTTTTACACTGCTTTCGAAACAGTTCAAGCGACGTAAATTGCAGCTCTGGCGCGATAGCGGCATCGCAAATGAAGAGGACCTCGTCGTGGCACCTCACGGTCTTTTCCCTGCTCCGATGGCGGCTCCGCGAATGTCTGGTAAGACCCACGCAAGTCGCATCAAAAACTTCAAGCTTCTCGGACAAGCGATCGGCAAAGTCTTGCAGGACGGTCGTATGCTAGATCTTCCACTCGCACCCGCGTTTTACCGCGCCTTATTGGGCAGATGTCTCGGTCTTCAGGATCTTATTGAGATTGATCCAGGGCTCGGGAACACGTTGCGGCGTCTTGACGCTGCGGCGAACGAAATCGAGAACATGAAGCGTCAAGGCTTACCGGAGAGCACGTGGAAGCAAGTTACCGTGGATGGCGCTAACATTGAGGATTTGTGTCTTACTTTCGTCGTTCCAGGCTCATCGGTGGACCTCATCAAGGGTGGGTCTGACATCGTCGTTAACGAAGTCAACTTGCGTGAATACGTTGACGCCGTCGTCGAGGCATGCGTTGGATCTGGCGTTGCGTCGTATTTCGAGTCTATTCAAGCCGGCTTGGAGGAAGTTTGTCCCGTCGCCAGGCTGAGAATGTTCGACGAGGCAGAGCTTGATACTCTGATTTGCGGTCAGGGCGAGGCCTGGACGCCTGAGTTGCTCACTGACTGCATCACTTTCGACCACGGATACAACGCGCAGTCTCCGCCGATCAAGAATTTCTGCGACATTTTGAGTTCATTCACACCCGAGCAGCAACGTGCGTTCATGCGGTTCGTCACCGGTGCCCCGAGACTTCCTCCCGGAGGCTTGGCTGCGCTTCAACCTCGTCTTACAGTTGTCTGTAAACAACCGGCCCCTGCGGTTGGTTCATCATCAGACTCAGGTAACCTTTCGGCTGGAACGCCGCTCGCGGATGGCGACTTACCCTCGGCGATGACGTGTGCGAGTTACCTGAAGCTCCCGCCGTACTCCTGCAAAGAAGTCATGGCGGAACGACTCAGGTACGCGATGTGCGAGGGGCAAGGATCCTTTGACCTCTCATAATAGATTTTCCACTACTAGTGCGCTCTCATTAAAGGGACACTTGTAAATGTATGTACTTCGATTACATGATGCGTGACGTGAGCTAATAACGCGAAGAAATGTTTACAAATCAGTAACCAGAGCGGTACTGTGGACCGGAGTTGTAATGCGGCGGTGGGGGTGGGGGCGGAGGCGGCGCGCTGGGCTGCCCGTATTGTGGGGACGGATATGCGTACTGCGGCGGTGGCGAAGCGTGGTAATAAGCTTGCTGCGAAACATTCATCTGACTCATGCGCATGGCCATTTGTTCTGCACGTGCTTTTTCCGCCCGAAGCTCCTCCCCCAGCGCTTCCTTCTCCATTCGACGAGCACTAGCGTAATCTTGAACGTCCGCCAACGTACGACGAGCAGCCTCGAGGAAACCCGTGTAAAATCGCATTCCTTGCTCCATGCCTCCGCGCAAGTCCTCGACGACGGAGAGTGCGTGACGAATGTTGTGTTCGTGCGACTGCGTTTCTCTTCGCAAGCCTTCAATGTCGTAAATCTGGACAAATTTCTCTTGAAGCGAACGCAATCGAGAGAGAGCATCGGACTGTCTAGAAATATTCATCATCACCGCCTCCTTTACCTCATCATACTTTCGGATTTCCTCTTCGAACAGAGCGTCCAAGCTTTCGCCCACGCGCGCCATGAGCTTAGCGAGGATGTTATCTTCAGCCTTGGTCTTTCGCATCAAATCTTCTATCCCGGCTCGCTCGTTACCGATCTTTTCAATCTCTTCGAGAGTCGACTGAATGTTCACCGCCACGGAAGCATCCTCCTCGATCAGCGCGAGCGGCTGCGTCAACAACGGTGCGTTGTTTTTCATGTTTTCTTCGGTGAGCTGTTCCAGCACGCCATCCGCGCCTTCCACGCGCGATTTCAGTTGCTCATCACTCTTTGTCGCGATCTCTAGGTCGACTTCGAAGCGTTTCAGCGCTTGCATCATCTCTCTGTTCTTCGCAGATGACGATTCTCGGCGCCATGCTCCTTCTCCGTGTACGGTGCGCGCTGCGGAATCTTCCGCGGCTTCCGTCTCAAGTATTTCGCGAATCATCTTGACAGTGCTTGCGCACTGGCGACTGAGCTCATCGACGCGATTCAGACTAGCCGTCAACGCGCGGGCACCGCCCGATGACCGAAACGCGGCGACTCGCTCCTCTAAATCGCCTCCGAGAGGGGCGGGCGTGGACAACGCGACGAGCGTCTCGGGAAGTTCCATCTCGCGCAGAGCGAGCCGCGCCTCGTCGCTCGCCACCGCGAGAAGATCCGTCTCATTTCGAGTCAACTCATCCACCATCTCCGTGTATCGACTCAATGCCTTGGCACCACTGTCAGGGACGATGCTGGAGAACAGCGTCATGCCGACCGGAGAGAAGTGTTCCGCGGGCGGCGCCACCGTCTTGACGAGACTCGTCCCCGTGAGCGCGGGTAAATCCTCCGCCTTTGGCACGCGAGTCATGTACACGCACTCGTTATCTTCCTCCAGGTTAGCGAGCTCGGGTGTGATCTCTTCGTTGAGGAGGTGCTTAACCCTCTCGAGACCGCTGTCACTCGAGACGACCGCGGACTGTTTAATCGCCATGGAGAGCGCGTCCTTGGCTTGTCGCAGGCGAGCGATCGCCGGGCCAACGTCCGTCTCATCGACGGCGAGAATGACATTGGCGCTCAGTCTGAATGCGATGGCGCTGAGATACGCTCGCTTCAGTTTGACGTAGTTCACTAAAGCGTCGTCCACGTAGCCGATCAGTTTCGAAGACGCTCGCTCAGCCTCGTCGTAATACGAGCGCGCCTGCTCTGCGAGCTTACACACGACTGACCCACTGCTATTCATGGCCTTCGCCTTGAGATAGAAGCACTCCTGCGCCTGCGCGAGATGAAGTTTGATCATGACGTCACAGTATTCGCGACCGAGATCGGCGCTCGGCGTCGCGACGCCCCCCCCGAGCTTACGCTCGCTCACGTCGGCGAGAAACGCAAACGCCCCGGCGGCGGATTGAAACGCCGCCGCCGCCCGCTTCACCCCCTCCGCATCGCCCTCATCGGATCCAAACTTCGCTCCTTCCCTCGAAAACGTCACCGCGTAGTTATACAACACCGCGCACTTCTCGTACTGCACGTTCGGGACGGCGACCGCTTTCGGAGACGCTCTCGGACCGCGACCCGCGTCGCGCCACGAAAACTCCACCCGAGCGTGTTCGCTCGCGCTCGATATCGGTATCCTCGACTCAATCGCGCACAATCCCCTGTAGTACTCACGCAGCGCTTCTCGCGCGTCCGCCCAACTCCCCGAGCTCGATCCCGCGTCCTCCGCCCGCGCCGCCGCGCCGTCCCGCAGGCGCTGCGCCTCCCCGAAATCATCCCCGCACGCCGCCGCATCACCCTCGCTCAGCGTCGACGCCACGTACGCACGAAGCGGCGTCACGAGATCCGTCGATTCCGCCTGCGCGCGCGTCGCGTCGACGACGCGCCCGTCGTCAGTCTCGTCGTCTCTACTCGCGTCGTCGTCCAACCACCCGTTTTCCATCCACCCCCTCGACCCATCGAGCGCCGTTCGCGCATCCGCGTCCGCGTCGCGCCGTCATTCATCGACGCACCGTCTTCACGCGACAGGCGTAGAACATCGACGAACGCGCGCGCGAGGGAATCGCCGTCGCGCGCGATGCGATGGTGGACCAAACGTTGGGACGTAGGGTTTAGTTGGTGTGATCTAGGGTTTCGTACACGGGACCCCACGGCCTCGACTACGACGGTCGACGCCCACGTCTCGGTCGTCCGCGGGGCCATAAACATCATTCGTCGGACATATGGGACGTCTACAACATTACAAAAGTCCATGTCGTCCATCGCGCGCGCGTCGTGGTCCAGCGTGGCCGAGCGGTCGACGACGTGTGGGTTCAATCGAACGCCTTGCACTCGATCGCCCCGGGATCGGCGTCGCACAGCGCGTCCATGGGGTCCTTCGTCGTCGGCGGCGTCGTCGCGCGCGCGCGTTGCGCCGAGGCGTACATCGCGCGCGCGCCGGGGACGTCTTTTTCGATCGCGGCCCAATCGGCGTCGGTCCGCGCGTTCTGCATGCGATTCTTTTGATACCCGCTGAGGGCGTCGTAGGCGGTCGATCGAGCGATGACGACGCGTGTGGCGCGCGTGGTGTGACGATGGACCGCGGTGTGGACGGGCGCGGGGGCGCGAGGGCGGGTGAACATGTTTTAGATGCGTCGGCGAGTGGAGGGACGGCGGCGGTTGAGCGACGGGCGATGGATTATTACGGCGAGTCTCACGCGACGTCGATCCCGGACCAGCGATCGTTGAGGTCCATGTCGAGGGCTAAAAAAACAGTCTCGGCCCATCCCTCCATCCCGGGACTCTCGGGGTAGAAGACGTCGGGAAGCTCGCAGTTGGCGCACGCCTCGGCGGAGGTTTCGCCGATGCATACGTAGGCGGGTTGTAAAGCGTCCTGGTCCGCGGTGAGGCGATCGTAGAGCGCTTGACCGCAGAGCTCGACCCAAGCGTGCACTGCACTTGGGCTTCCGAAGGTGACGACGTCGGCGCACACGGCGTCGGCGATGTCTTCCGCCCGTAAGGTTTCCACGCGCTCGGTGGAGTACGTGTTCAGGCGAACGACCATGGCGCCGCGCGCCTCTAATCCGTCCTGCAGCGTCGTCGCCGCCTTCTTACTCGCCGGATATAGAATTAATGACCCCTGATCGCACGGAAGCTCCGCCGCGAGCGTCACCGCCGTCGCCTTGCTCGGTATGAACTGTTTCTCCGCCGCGAACGCCTCGGGCTCCGCCTTTGTCAGCACCTTCCCCGTCGCCGCTCCGACGACCGCCACCCGCACCCCCTCCGGCCTTCCCGCCTTTACGTACGCGTCGAGAAACACCTTCGCAGCCTCTGGTGACGTCACGCACACCCAATCCCAGCGCTCGCGCGTTAAAACGTCCGGCAATCCGTCCGCGTCCTCGCCCGGGACGGCTTCGACGAGCGGCAGCTCCACGCACCGAACCCCACGAGCCTTCAACATGTTCATCAGTGCCCCATTCTTACCGCTCTCCCGCGTGCAGACGACTGTTTTTGAGGCGTAGGACGACGCCGAGGAGGACGGCGTCGAGCGCACGGAGGCGGCGCGGTGGCGAGCTGATGAAGTGGAAGAATTCACTCGAGAGCGATGAGACGGCGCGGTGACGCGCGAGATCTGCGCTCGGGACATCGCGAGCGCGATGCGTGACACCGAGATTGTCTCCCGACAGATTCAACGCGCGACGACGCGCGAGTACGGGTCGGTGGCGACGAGGTCTGCGGACGCCGGGGAGCCCCGGCGCGACCCTCGCCGAATGGGACGCGGGCGAAAGCGGAGTCCGTGAGATCGACACCGGATCGAAGCGTTGGGCTTCTTGGCTATGATTAATGTGTGACGTTATCGCTAGGTGTGCTATGTCGTTTCTAAGTCGCGATGAACGATCAACGTCGTCGCTTGGAAGGTGTCTCGGAGGTCATCGCAGAGGCGGATTTGTACAGTCTCCCGCACTTCAGGAGCTCACCAGCTATGTTCAGGCCCTCGATGAAGCTGTCGACGTCGGCGATGCCGAGGTTAAGATCCTCGGCTAGAGCGTGAAGATCCCCCACGCTAAAGTACGGGGATTCGTTAGATGAAGTACGAGCGTTGATGGCCTCGATGAAGAGCTTGGTCTTGCTTCGCTTGGTGGATTTACCTCCGGCGCGGTTAAATCGCAATCGTCCGTGCTGATCGCTCAATGCATCGACCAGAGAAGCTTTGATGATCTCCACCGCATCTTTAGCGTCGTTCGCAGTGACTTCTGTACGAAGCTCGAGTCTAGCGCGAGCCTCGGATAGTCGCACAAGAGACTCGAGCTGCCGCGCCGTCACTGGCGTCCCATCCGCTGGCGCACGAGAGCGCAACTCGAGATAAAAAGTCTGAAGTACCTCTGCAGCTTCGGGCGTGAGCCTTGGATGACAGTATGCGTGCGCGTACGAGATGTACTTGCGCATGATGTCGTGGGAAAGGATCTCCATGGAATCATTGACGACTCGCAATCTGGCACGAAGGGGGACATATGGCGCTGTGCCAGGTCCTAAATCCTGCGTCACAGCGCGCTCCGTGGCGTCTTCCAGCGCCTGTCCGTCGTTATCTATTTCGTTGTAGTAGGCATGCAAGTTTTGGCGCGCTTGCGCGCGGCGCGCTTGATTATGCCTTCCACTGTGCTGTGCGATGACGTGCTCACTGAGGTGCTCGTCCAAGATTTCATCCGCCATGTCCAACAATATGAAAATCAAATCGAATCGACTGAGTAACGGCGCAGACATTTTCAAATTTTCATTCACTGTTTTAGCGCGGTTGTAGTGCCCTTGTACCGGATTCGCGGCAGCGATGATGGACGTTCGAGCCGGAAGCGTCGCGTTCAGACCGGCTTTGCACACTGACACACTCTGCTGCTCCATGGCCTCAAGCAATGATTGGTGCTCGTTCGGCATCTTGTCGAACTCATCCACGCAGCACACACCGCGATCGGCGAGTACAATGGCGCCAGCTTCGAACGTTTGCGCTCCAGTTCCCGGGTCTCGCACCACCGCCGCTGTAAGACCGGCGGCAGAGACGGTTCTCCCACACACGTAAATTGAACGAGGCGCAAGATTGGAAACAGCCTTAAGCATCTGGCTCTTACCAAGACCTGGGTCACCGACGACGAGACAGTGCAGTGATCCACGCGTGGGAACTTTTCCACATCCAGAGACTGACTTCCTGACCCCACCGAACAAACAGAGAAGGAGCCCGAGCTTGACGATGTCGTGGCCAAAGATAGAAGGGCACAATGAGTGCACGAGCGTTCTAACTATGTCCTCTCCACTCTGCTGGCTGAATTTCGCAATGAATATCAGATCCTCTTTGGATAGTGTCGGAGCGAGCATTGCCTCAACATCGTCTTCGTCCCGCGTTTTCACTCGCTTATCGTTCACTCTAAACGTTTTCTTCTTACGCATCGAAGCAACGTATTGATTATGTCCGCCAGCCACACCTTCCGAGTCATTCTCTTTCTCCCCGTCTTCGTCCTCAATTCCATCGTCGACATCGTCATCCATCCCTTTGGAATTATCCCCCTTACCTCCCCGCGACACCGTGCAAGACCACGCGCTGAGGTAGAGCTCGCTGAGGGCTTGATTCCGCCCACGCCCGAGCGCCCCGCCTCCTGTCTCTGACGTGTCGCTTTCAACCACTCCCAGAATCGTCACCACGTCTCCAGGGGAACACGAGTCCGTGAGAGCTGCTCTGAGCTCACAATCCATGAAACGAGGAACCCGTCCCTCCTCGCTCATCACGCCATCGTCTGCTATTTCCTGTATCCGCACTCTCTGCGAGTCAGCGCACTCAACGTTGCTGAGCTCGTGCACGAATTTCTTCCCCCGGCATCGATCTGTCGAGCACGCGAGTGGAGGTCGATACTTCCCATCCTTGAACGTGCACCTCGACCTTTCTTGACACGTCTGACATGCGAAAACCATGTGTGTCACCGCCGGTTTTATCGGCGCCGCTCGAGTAACCGTCCCTCGCAGGCTCACCACTCGTCCCACCACGTTGCTCTTCACCGCCGCGAACCGCACCTCACTCTCCTGATAGTTTCTTAGCTTCACCCACGTCGTCATGACGCTCGATATCCGCACGTCTCCCGCCGGAATCCCGTGCGCGTCCTGTAACCACGCGCGGCTGTCTACGTCCTCCAGCGCCGCCTCGTGCGCCGCGCACCGCAGGCACGCCATGCACTCCAACGGTGCGCACGTCAGCGCCGCGTGTAGATCCGGCGCCGCCATCGATGCCTTCGCTCTGAGACGCTCGTAATCCATCTCGATCGCCATCGTCGCGTCATCTCGAATCTCCGCCTGTCGCGCGTCGATTCAAAATCAGTCTCAGCGTTCACCCTCGCGTCGTCGATGCACGCGCGCACGCACCTCGCGAAGGAATTCTCGCCCGGCATCGCTCGTGAAGAAGGTCTTCAGCCCTCGTGTGAGCTCGGCGCGGCGGTCGCGGGCGTCGTAGGAGACGTCGGGGAAGTAGATTTGCCATGATTTCGGGCACCGGAGCGCGGCGAGCGCGACGTTCTCTCGCTCGTTCGCGCGCGATTGTTGCGCCGCGGCACCGCCGGGTGGGACATCGCCGGGCATTGTTCAGAAACGCCCGCCGTCCCGCGGATCGGGACGGCAACGCGCGAGGCGAAGTGGGGCGGGGCAAAGGAAAACCGAAAGCTCGTGCGCTCGTGTTGACAACTCTATCCTAAAGACCCGCACGCAAAGGGCGAGAAGTGACGGCGATCAAACGTGAACGTTCGATGCGATCCATCGCCATCTCATCCATTCGCGTCCGCGTCGTCGTTGAGGAACGAACGAAACGGTCGTGCGCGCGACGCTTGCGCGCGAAGAGACACCCAGCCGACTAGAAATTGATATCGCTCACACCCCACGACGCTTAAGACACGGTTTGCATCGCTTCATCGGCGGAGCCGGAGGCACCACCCTTACGCGCCAAGAGAGCCTTACGGTCCTTATCCATGTGGAGCTTGGTGATGATGCACTTGGACGGGTCAACACCGACTTGGATTTGCGTGCCTGTATCCGTCAAAAAAAACTTGCTCGTCAGTCTCGCGCACTTTCTCGCTCGAATGTCGCCTTGACCCCCTTCGACGCCGCCGCACTGCTCGATCACCCCTACGAACGTGCTCGATCGCCCTCAGACGCCCACGAACGCCCACGAACGCCCTCGAATCACCCGTTTCGCGTTCTCTCTCATCCCTCTCCACTCTAGGGCTTTCACCATCGATCTCACATCATCAAATCCCTCCCTCGCGCGTCGTTCGAACAACGTACCGTTCACCTTATCCCGCGTGATGTTGGCGATGTGAATCACCCACTTCTTGCGGTACACCTGCACGACCTTCCCTTCGCGGTTCTTGAACGAACCCCGAGTGACTCGAACTTCGTCGTTCACGCGAATCGGAACCGCGTTCGCGCCGTGCTGAGCCTTGAGCTCGGCGGAGAGCGCGGCGGACATCAACTTGCGGCGCTCCGAGGAGGGGGCGGTGAAGTGCGCCTTACGCGTCTTACGACGGGACGACGTGACGGCGGTGCTGTACTTCATCGCGTGGCGTCGCAGAGAGACGGCGAGGCGGACGCGCTAGGGCTCGTTCGGGCCTCGCGCGGTCCGTGTGTCCGGTCGTTCGGGCAGTTGTGTGTCATGTTCGTACTGTGTGGTGTTCGTAACCCATGACGTGGTTTTTATTGTGAATATCGACGGCGATCGATCGACGACGCGCTTTTTACTTTGATGGGGACTTTGTCTCCATAGTACGAGTCGCCGGCGCCCGCGACGGTGCCGGCGACCGCGCGTCGCCCCGACTCGGCGTCGCCGCGCGCGTTCGTGGTCGATATGGGACCCCCGAGGGCGCGCGAATACTCCGTGGAGGTTCCCGGGACCGGTGGACGCGAAGAGACGGCGATCAGGAGGTGCGACGACGACGCATTCGACGCGATCGCGCGCGTAACCGTCGCGAGGGACAATCCAGCTCGGATTCCAAAGTTTCCCAGTTATCGACCGTTCGAGGACTGACGAGGGCGAATCGCGACTGGTAGGAACTCCGCGTACGTCGATGCCCTCGTCACTGGGTTTCCGCCGCCGCACGATCGCGTGTGGACGTTGCACGACGCGTGGGAGAGCGCGTTGTCGAGGCACGCGAGAGAAAAGTGTCTGGGCGCGCGCGTCGTCGATCGTGCGACCGGTGCGGCGGGTTCGTACGCGTTCAAGACGTTTGAAGAGGTGGGACGGGAACGAGCGATGGCGGGGGGGGCGCTCGCGGCGCTCGGGATCGGGAAAGGGGCGAGGGTTGGATTGTATTCGATCAACTCGCCGGAGTGGGTGGCGTGCGAGGCGGCGATGACGAGACAGGGCGTGACCTCGGTACCGCTCTACGACACGTTGGGTCCGGACGCGGTGGTGTACATCTGTAATCACGCGTCGTTGGCTGCGGTGGCGTGCTCGCAGGCGGTGCTAAAGACGATGGTGGGATGCCTCCGGGAGACGCCGACGGTGAAGCTCGTCGTGTGCTACGGCGGACGAGGCGCCGGAAGCACGGACGAGGCACTCGTCCGCGACGCGCGACCGAGTTTACCCGCGGGCGTGCGTCTGGTGACGTACGAAGAGTTTTTGGCCATCGGGGCGCAGAATCCGACGCCTCCAACCCCGGCATCACCGGACGAACTGGCGACGATTTGTTACACGTCTGGCACCACGGGCGCGCCCAAGGGCGTGATGCTCACGCATCGAAACTTAATATCCAACGCCGCCGGATATGCGTTTGATTTGGATATCTCGCCGTCAGACTGTCACATCTCGTACCTTCCGTTGGCGCACATTTACGAGCGAGTGACAATGTTGGTCGTCCTGTTCAACGGCGCGCACGTCGGCTTCTATCGAGGCGACGTCTTGCAACTTCTCGACGACATCAACGAGCTCAAGCCCACGGTTTTCTGCTCGGTGCCGAGGCTTTGGAACAGGATATACGACAAAGTGAACGCTGGCGTCCGTGAGGGTAGCATCGTGGCGCAGAAGCTGTTTCACTGGGCGTACGAGTCAAAGAAGCGAGCGCTCGACAGAGGCCAGGCGCCAAACGCCTTCTTCGAGAAGGTGGTGTTTTCCAAACTCCGCGCAAAACTCGGAGGCCACGTTCGATACATGTCCACTGGTTCAGCTCCGATCAGCGCCGAGGTCATGCAATTTCTCCGCGTATGCTTCGGCGGAACCGTCTTTGAGGGCTACGGCATGACTGAGTCCGCGTGCGTCATCTCGAAGACGTCCCAGGAGGACTTCACGACGGGTCATGTGGGTGCTCCCGCGCCGTGCTGCGAGATCAAACTCGTGGACGTTCCAGATATGCGGTACACTCATCAGGATCGTCCTCATCCTCGAGGAGAGATCTGGGTCCGCGGTCCAAGTGTTTTTGTCGGGTACTATAAGAACGAAGAGGAGACAAACGCAGTGCTCGATTCGGACGGATGGCTGCGAACCGGCGATATCGGAACCTTCCTACCGGGCGGACGCCTGAAAATCATCGATCGTAAGAAGAATATCTTTAAACTCGCTCAGGGAGAATACGTTGCACCGGATAAGATTGAACAAATCTACGCCCGCAACAGGTTCGTAGCCCAGAGCTTTGTCTACGGAGACAGCCTGCAAGCGCATCTCGTCGCGATCGTCGTCCCAGACGAAGAGGTCTTACTTCCTTGGGCGAAGACGTCCGCGGATTTATCAAAGTTGGACTTCAAATCGCTTTGCGCTCATCCAAAGGTGAAGAAGCATATTCTGGATAGCATGGTTCGCACGGGCTCCGAGGCGGGACTGAAGGGGTTCGAGCAGGTCCGCGCAATCGAGCTCTCACCGGAGCTCTTCTCGGTCGAAAACGGGCTCTTCACCCCGACTTTTAAGTTGAAACGACCACAGGCGCTCGAGCGATTCAAGCACTCGATCGACGCCATGTACGCCGCAACGTCCAGGTAGACCACGTAGCAACCACGACGTCCGAAGTTAGTTACGACCGTTTGTGCATTAACATCACTTCACCGCATTAAATCGTCGGCGACGTACTCGCGTTCGATCTCGTGGGGTGGATGCGTGAACGTGCGAAGTGATTACAAACTCTGACCGATCTCGACGACGGGTTCCTACTACATGAGACCTGATTCCGTTCATCACGGTGGTTCCCCTTAAAACAGTTTGAATTGGAAGGCAAAAAATCTTTGGGATGGTGGTGTTAAATGAACACCAGGTTTAACGTCCAGCCAGAACGCTCGAAGCTTCGATGCCGGACGGTTTTTGGTTTTTTTTCTTCTTCGTTATGGCTAGATCCGATCGTGAGACGGATGTTTACGCGGAGGTGAACTTGGTCACCGCCTTGGTCCCTTCGGACACGGCGTGCTTCGCGAGCTCACCCGGGAGGATGAGTCGGACGGCCGTTTGGATCTCGCGGGACGTCACCGTCGGCTTCTTGTTGTATCGCGCGAGCTTGGCGGCCTCGGTCGCGATCTTCTCGAAGATGTCGTTGATGAACGAGTTCATGATGGACATGGCCTTGGAGGAGATGCCGGTGTCTGGGTGCACTTGCTTGAGGACCTTGTAGATGTAGATCTTGTAGGTCTCCGTCTTGGACTTGCGGCCACCCTTCTTGGCGCCGGACGGCTTCTTTTGAGCGGGCTTCTTACCGGCCATCGTGACTGAGTGTTCTTAACGCGTGTCAAGTTGTGACGAATCGGCGTGCAGGCGCGCGCAACTTCGTCGTTTCCGGTGAGTTCACGAGCGGGCTCTCTTCGAGTCATTACTCGTGGGCCTCTGTCATTGGCCAATCAAAATAGATTTTTTGAAAATAATTGGTCATTTTGTCACTTTCTCGGGTCACGACCGGTCACAATGAGAGGGTAATGGTACGATAAACGAATCACATTTGCGCATTTGAAAATAAATGATCGAAAATGATATATAATGAGTCGTGATCTAGATATTATGTCATGTACCCGGTACACAGCAACGCGACGGTTCGCGTAGACGAAGCGACCCAGCGCGCGTCGCGATTCGTCACAACTCGACGCTCACGTTTCGTGAACGCTCACAATGTCTGGACGAGGAAAAGGAAAGACCGGTAAGAAGGCCATGAGCCGCTCCGCCAAGGCGGGCCTTCAATTCCCGGTCGGTCGCGTCGCTCGCTACCTGAAGCAAGGCAAGTACGCCACGCGCGTGGGCGCCGGCGCGCCGGTGTACCTGGCGGCGGTCTTGGAGTACCTCGCCGCGGAAGTTCTCGAACTCGCCGGTAACGCGAGCCGTGACAACAAGAAGTCGCGCATCGTCCCGCGCCACATCCAGTTGGCGATCCGCAACGACGAGGAACTGTCCAAGCTCCTCGGCACGGTGACCATCGCGAGCGGCGGCGTCTTGCCGAACATCCACTCCGTCTTGTTGCCGAAGAAGTCGAAGAAGTAAACGATTTCAATTATGATCGATGTAGGCCGACGGATGGGCGTGTTTTTCAACGCGACGTCGTCGGGTGTACGTTTTAATGAACAGTTGTAGCGAATTAGACACTCCTCTGCCGCACTCTTCGACACTTCGAGACGCGGCGGCTCGACGCGACGCGACATGGGGCGAAACTCCGGGACGAACGCGCAGGGCAATCACTACAACACCCCCGGCGGGACGAACACCGGCTCGGGGTCGTCCTATCACTGTGCGTTCGCGACGCGCGCGCGCGATCGATCGCATCCGAGTCAGCAGGCGGGCGACTGACGAAGTTTGGACGTCGCAGACTCGAACAGGGACGGGTCGTACTACTACGCCAACGATAATGGATCGACGTATTATAACTCTGGATCGGGATACGCGTCGTACACGCCGCCGAGCGGTGGATCGAGCGGCGGATCGAGCGGCGCGGCGAAGGGGCGATGAGCGCGAGACGAGACGAGACTGGATTCGCATCTAGCGCCGACGCGCTTGTCTTTACCGCACCGCTCGAAAGCGATGATTTTTGATTGTACACCGCATCGCGTTTCCCGTTTCGTGTTCGTTCGTTCGTTTGCTTTTTGTCGCGGTGGTCGAAACATTGTATCCCACGCGTCGACGCGTCCCGACCACATACCCCGTCGCCGACGATCGCGATGAATCCGACGAATCCGAATCCTCGCGTTCAACTCATCGTTAACGCGGTGTCGGCGACGCGATGCGCCGACGCCGTGCTCGCCCTCGGGGGGTCTCCATGCATGGGCGCGACGACGCCGGAGGAGACGAGAGAGACGGCGAGCAAGTCTCACGCGACGCTGGTGAACTTCGGGACGCCCACGAGCGAGGAAATCGCATGGGCGGCTTTGGACGCGCGCATCGTCGTCGTAGATCCCGTCGGGATCGGGTTGGCGACTCGAGGGGCGGTGATCAAGAGGTGGTTGGAGGAGCGGCGGCGGCGGATGCTCGCGGCGCACAGAGAGTACAAATACTCAAGTTGCGTCGAAACGCTCATGGTGACGGTGATCAAGGGAAATAGAAGTGAGATGGAGGCGCTGTTGCGACTCTATGGGCTAGGGGAGGACGTGGCTACGTTGGGAGCGAAGATTTCATCCACGCCGGATTACGAAGCGACTACTGAGAGTGAGAAAGTTCACTCCCAAATCGCAGACGCCCTGTGTCAGCTGATGTATTCACTTTACCCAGTGACGGCCACACTGTGCACGGGAAAATTTGATTACAGAGCGTCGTGCGACTGGTCCGATGATGTGGGAGAGTGTGACTTTGTGACTGCGGGTAGGACTCGCGAGACGCCGTCTGTTCGTGCTTTCAGTAAGTTCTCAGGCGCGGGATGCGTGCTAGGCGCCGTCTTAGCGACACATTTAGCTCAGCATATCGGACCGGGAACGACGAATGAAGATGTAGTTTGGTACGTGGAAAGAGCGGCGTGTGCGTATAGAGCTCTTGGAGCCGACATTGAGCAATCTGAGCCGTCTGCCGGTCCGACTTCATTTCTAGCACGTTTCATGGACAGGTTGGCTGAGCCGGATAGTTTTAGGGAGACTGATTATAATTAGATTCGCATTACGATTTTTGTAGGGAGGTAGGTAATTACAAAATATTACACACACACTCGGAGATTAAATTAAGTAAAGCTCTCAGACTTTGCCTGCCGCGCCCTTGGTTGGCGCATCTTCGTTTTCTTCGGGCAGTTCAAAGTCTTCCCACCTGAAGATATACATCAGGGAGACTTCCATCGCGAGAACGAAGGAGAAGAACAGGCTCGTGAACGCCCAAGTTGCCATGCTTCCGACGTATTTCACCTTCGAATCAGGACCATACCAGAACGGGCATGCCGCGAGAAGGGTGAGCATCATAAAGAACCACGGAATCGGGTTGGAGAGCATCTTGTCAACCTTCTTACCGATGAAGAGCGGACGACCTCGACCGCCCTTCGATTCGGAGTTCTTCTCGACGACTGGTGACGCAGCGCTGGGCGCTAATACGAACCTCTCGACCATGGTGTACGCCAAGACGACTCCGATGTTGATCAAAAAGGCGAAGACACACGTGTTCCATCCGCTCGAGTGCTCGTCGAGACCGAGGTTCCTCTTGACGTTGAACCCAGTGTCCAGGACGAAGGCCAAACCGGAGACAATCCCAGCAACCATTCCGGCCAAGACAGCCTCACCCGATAACCAGTGCAAGTGCAGACCGCCCCAGACGGCTGGGATGGCGTGAATCGGCGTGACAGTTTGGATAGAGAACAGACCGGTGATGTCAGGCTTGCCCTCTCGGATGTTCAAGATGGACAGCGATAGACCAATGGCGAGCGCAGAGAGAGAAGATATGAGACCGACGACTCGGAGAGCGCTCGGATCGACTGGTGCCTTGGGACCGAAAATCTTCTGAGCGTACGGCTCGTAAATATCCCGAATGAACATCGTGCTGAAGGCCAGCAAACCAGAGTCAGCGGTGGAGATCATTGCGGCGAAGGCTGCGAGTACCAAGAGCGACGCTGCGAAGTCGCCAAACGCGCTCGCATTCTTCAGCTGAAGTGCAAGTTTACCGAATATAGACTGCTGATTGACGATGTCCGCCAGACCAGTCTGACCGCGAAGCGCGTACACAGCGGTCCAACCGGCGATCATGGTGGATAGCTGGACCCAGAAGAACGTAAAGTTCATCCCGGCCAACCCGCGTTGAAGCATCTTTCGATCCTTCGCGACGAACAGTCGCATCGCAAGATGTGGAAACATGGTCGCCGCCACCGCCACTCGGAGTGTGAAAGAGGTGTAGGAGATTATCGACCAAGATCCATCCGTCTTCGGGATCTTTTGGAACTTGTCAATCTCGACGAAGTACTCCTTTGCCCGCTTCAACCCACCGAACTCAACACCGCTGGCGATGAAGAAGATCAACGAGCCAGCGATGAGCATGACCCCTTGAATGACGTCAGTATACGCGACGGCGCGGAGACCACCGACGACTTCGACAACGATCATGATGAGGGCGAAGATCAAGATCCCGCCTGTCTCTCCAATGGCTCCCGCCGTGAACGCCTCGACGATTTTGCCCATCGACACGAATTGCGAAATTTGATACGTGAAAATCGGAAGTAACAGGCATCCCCAGGTTATCACTCTCAAGGCGTGCGCGGTGAGCTGTGACCGAGAGTTCGGCGCCGAAAACCGATCGTACACGACCTCGCTTAGCGTCAGGTACCCTCGCGCCTTTCCGAGCGCGTGCAACCTCGGGGCGAGCACGAGAAACGCCATGTACACCCCGACCCCAGCGGGAATCCATCGAGTAGCGAACCATCCCTTGAACCACGCCTCCCAGGCGATCCCTTCCACGGAATACGCCGAGAAGAGCGAGGCGGACAGGGTGAAGAAGAGCGCGACGCCGCCTAAACCCCGTCCCGCCCCGAAGTGGTTACGCATCGCGTCCCCGGCGTCGTTCGCCGCCGCCTTGTTCCGCGCGTACGCGAACCACGCCGCTCCACCCGATGCGCATCCGTACGTCGCGATGAGTCCGTACAGCCATCCGTAGTTCGCCATCGTTAACGAGCTTTCTTACTTTTGATGTTTCCTCCAGAGAGCTTCTTCTTCGTCAACTCAACGACGACCTCCTCGCCGTCGCGCGCGCGATGCCGCGGTCGTTCCTTACGCAGGTATTATCCTGAGTCAAGTTCCAGCGATGTGTTCTCAGACGCGATCGAGCGTGAGATCGATCGAGCCACTCGCACGACGCGCGGTTGTGGCGAAAACCTCATCCGCCACCGCGCGCGAGCACCGTCGACCCTGGTCCATCGGTCGAGTTCGACCCTGAACGTGTACGGTTGCAAGGTCCCATTCGCCTTTCGTTCGGTCGGTTCCGTGTACGGACGTCACCACCTATGAATGACATCACCGGTCGATATTCCAATGGAGATACCCGCATCGAAAGGTCATGAAACGTCACCACCTATGAATGACATCACCGGTCGATATTCCAATGGAGATGCCCGCATCGAAAGGTCATGAAACGTCACCACCTATGAATGACATCACCGGTCGATATTCCAATGGAGATGCCCGCATCGAAAGGTCATGAAACGTCACCACCTATGAATGACATCACCGGTCGATATTCCAATGGAGATACCCGCATCGAAAGGTCATGAAACGTCACCACCTATGAATGACATCACCGGTCGATATTCCAATGGAGATGCCCGCATCGAAAGGTCGTGATCGACACGGGATCAGCCCTTTCGGCGCGTCGATCGAGCGCGTCGATGGGCGAGCGGTGATGGTGGATGGTGTTACATCGGACGCGCCTTTCGAGGTGAAAGGGGTGAAAGGGGCAAGTCGGTCGAGGGCGTCGGTGTCGGAAAACGCGACGGTGCGCGAGACGTGTTCGCGCGGCGACGGGCGGCGACGCGCCGTTCGAGACGCGATCGAGCGCATCGGAGGACGGCGGGAACGATGGAGCGCGCGCCCGAACGGTGCGAGGGGAAGGTGCGCGTGCGGTGACGATGGGAACGCGAGTGCGGTTCGATTCCCGCGAACGCTGTTGTTCTTCGCGGCGTTGGAACGTGGGCGAGGACGCGCGCGTGGGTGACGTCAAGCTCGAAACGCGCGTTCAATCGATCGTGTGTGATGTTATGTGACCTAGAGTCGAGGAATTACGAGGGACGACGCGCTGCGACGACCGGTGTGGGTCGTTGCGCGCGTCGATTCCAACGCGCATCGTCGACGCCGTCGACGCACGCGGCGATGTCGCTTGAACGACGGTCACAGCGCTTCAATCGGAGGCATGACGGTGAATTCTTGTTTTCTTGGTCGTTTAGCGTCCTCGAGGCGTCCAATGGACGGGATGGGGGACGCTGAGACTCGAGGACGCGGCACTGACGATGACGTTTCGACGACGCAGGCATCGACGCGCCCCGAGTCGGCCGTTGATCTATTTAATCGCCCCGACGTGCGGTCATACGTCGATGATATGATCGCACATGGATCCTTCGTCCATCAGATGGCAACGGGGACACTTCCGCGCGAGAAGTACCTTCGCTATCTTTCGCAAGACGCGTACTTCCTGTTTGAGTTTAATCGAGCCTACGCGATGGCTTTGGCGAAGGCTGAGACGGTTGAAGAGCAAGCTGCGTACCACGAACTCATCGGTGGTGTGCTCGACGAGCTCAAATTACACCGAGGCGCGTGTGAGCGCTGGGGCGTCGACCTCGACGCGGCCACCATCGATCCAGCGGCCGAGGCGTACGTCGGTTTTCTTCGGTCGCTTCACAGTCGGTCACAAACCGAGCTCGTCGCCGGGATGGTCCCCTGCATGCGTCTCTACGCCCAACTCGGTCGACGATTCCTCCACGACCAGGAATCCATAGACGTGCGTCAATCGCCTTACTTCGAGTGGTTCGAAGCGTACGGCGGGAGCGAGATGGAATCTCTCGCGCGTCGACTCGAGAGTTTGCTCCCGCCCGTCGTCGACGCCGCATCCGCCGCGGCGTACGTCCACGCCATGCGCCTCGAGCGCGACTTTTTCGCCGCGCACGCGTAGAAATACCCACACGCACCCCTCTCGGTCGTTCTCACGCGTGCACGTCTCCCATCCCTCTCTCCGTCGCTTCGCGCCCGTCGACCCGCCGCGCCGTCGCCGTCGCCGCGCCGTCGACGTCGGCATCGACACACACATAGCGCTCAACGACCGCGAATACGAGATACCCCCCCCACGTTATCCGCGGCCCGCCCTCGGCACCGCGCGCGCGTCACCGCACGCCGCGACGCCGCGACGGACGCGCGCGCGCGCGGTCCCATCATTCGCGTCGCATGGACGCCGACGCCCCCCTCCCCGGCGCGGTGGCGCGGACGAGCGCGCGCGCGGCGTACGAGAATCTCTCGACGCTTCGCGCGCAAACATTGGACGCGCGCCCGATCGTCGCGACCGGCGACGGGGACGACGCGCGCGTGCCGGGGGCGATTCGCATCGCGCGAGACGTTCTGGAGGCCGCGATCGCGTCGAGCGGGGCGTCCGGGGCGCGGGCGATGCTCACGGAGGCTGGGGTGGATGCGCGCGGGACGGCGGTGGTGTTGGCGGAGGCGGACGGAGACGCGGAGTTCGTCGCGCGGACGCTGATGTGGATCGGACTCGACGCGGCGGTGGTTGATGGAGGATACGGGGCGTGGATAGAGGCGGGGTATCCGACGATTGGGAAGAGGTGGTCGGAGGAGGGAGCGAAGGATGGTACGGGGGCGAGACGGTTGATCGTTTGGGCGAATCCGCGCTCGCGGTCGACCGCGTTCGAGCGGTCGCTGTCGATGCACTCCCGGGCGATGGTGATGCATGAGATGCTCACGGAACCGTATTTGAAGGAGCGTAATCCGGAGAACTACGAAAAGATTGTGAACGGGCAGACGTCTCAAGAGATCGAGAGCAGCGTGTGCGGGTACTCGACGGCGCTCGAGGTGCTCACCGCAGACTTCTCCGGGCAAGGGAAGCCGTTTTTGATATCGAAGGAGCTGTCGTGTTACTTTGACGACGAAAAAATCACGGACGAATGGCTGCTTGCGTTCAATCACGTCGTGCTGACGCGAAACCCGCTGGACGCGCTCAAATCGTTTTATCGAGTAGCCGCCGAGGGAGACGCGGAAAGCTCTTACTTTGACGTCCACGAAGCTGGTTTTGTGGAGTGTCTCGACATCATGCATCGTCTGAACAGGATCGGAGCGAGATGCTTGGCGATAGATGCCGATAACGATCTCATGAAGAATCCAGAGGGGAGCCTGCGAGCGACGTGCGAGCTCGTGGGCATGGATTTCGAAGAGTCCATGCTATCGTGGAACGCTCAAGAGCGACCGTCATGGAAAAAGTTTCGCGATTGGCACGCCGATGCGTCGAAGTCTACCGGATTCATTGACGTCAAAAAGGTAGATATCCCGTACTCTAAGGAGGTATACGACGGCGCGCGATGGTGTAAGCCTTACTACGACGCAGTGCTCTGGTCATCAGTGGGCGTCATGGAAGGTTGGCCGACGTTGCGTCGCCTCGCTCATGGAGAGCATAGATTGACTGTCGTGATTTGCGCCAACGGAGAGCACGCTGGCCGGGATATGCACGCCAAATTTCTTGCCGCGCGGCTGCCCGGGGCAAGTGTGTACATTTTTCAACCAAAATGGGTCGAGGAGGCAGAGTCAGAGGACGAGACTCGATGTCTCTCTATATTCGAACAACCTCTCGTGCTCTGTGGTTCACTGGGGAAAGTGGTAGAGATGAATCAGGCATTACAAACTCGACTGAAATACGGTTCGTCTAAAGTTGCACGGGCGCTCATCGTCGAGGAAGGCGCGTCGGGAGCCCCCGTGGTGGCGCTTCCGTTCCCGCAGACAGTCGTTCGTTCACGAGATACAATGGAGGACGACGTGTTTATTGCAAAACTCTCCAAGATGATTGATATCGAACTGGAAGCTCTCCGCGCGTCGAGCGAGTCCGACACAGATTTTGCGGTGTTTGATCCGACAGAATCAAGTCCTTAAACGTCATGATTATACCGTCACTAGAAAACGATGTGCGTTCAATGCGTTGTGCGCATGACTATCGAAGAAAATATAGCTATAGGCGTTTTGCGCGCGACGTATTGATGTAAGTGTACGATACCAGTATGTGGCAGAAAGAGAAGTTTAACTCGTTACAAATGAGACTTCGCGTCTACTCGTTCTATCGACATTAGAACATAACATCACCTCCTTTTCGACTCTTTCCAAAGGTACCTTTTCTAAAAGATGCCCGCGCCTGTTGAAGACGATTTCTCAAGGCGTTATTATCTTTTGATTCCGCGTCTTTCCCGGAGTCGTTCTTATTCTCGCCTTCTTCTGGAGCCATCTCGGAAAGAACTGCCTCGAGATGCTGGCGATGTTGGATCTCCCTCTTCCTCCGTCTGTGATTTTCGTGTTTTTTATGACCAGCGGAGAGCGTGAGAACCAAGAGCATCAACACTCCTCCTGCAGCGATGATACCGTAGGTTTGGTTAATGTCGAGCGTATAAGACACCTCGGACGCGGTGACTTGGTTCTGGCACATCATTGGGGTGTAACTCAGGGTGATTTGATCCATTTTCCCGTCGAATTCCATCTCCATCAAGGTTGTGTCTATGACCCAGTGAAGGTTTTCGGCACACTCTGAGTAGTGTGTGGCAAACCCGCCCCCAGCTTTGAGTGCATTTGCGACTATTGTCATACCGCAATCCGACTGCGCCTGTTCAAGCTCGTACGCATACACGTGCGGAATGAGCATCGCCTGGACACCATTTTGAGTGAGGAAGGATTTTATGTTTGTCGTGGCTCGGATAGTTGCGAGAGGGACCTCGACCATGGTCAGCCACGGATATGAAGTCTGAAGCTGCGTCTTGAGCGGATCGCCCGTGAAGATCGCGACTCTACCTCCAACCATCTGAAGATCGCTCATGCTATTGATAGCCGAATTACTCACAGAGACCTCGATGATGAGCGCCGCGAGCGAGGCCGTGTATAGGGCGGTAAAGCACAAGGTACACATCCCCCAGATGACTTGCAGCGCCTTTGCGTGCGGCGAGCGCGGCTCGGCATCTAAACCTGAAGTGAAGCGCTCCCAAGAGAGCCACCATGACGTGAGTACACCCTCCAAAACACTAGGAATCTCTTCCTTGAAGTGATCGAACTCGAGATAGTAGTAGCACAGCGAGTGAAACGTCGTGAGGGCGAGAAATGCGAGCCACGCCTGCCATGTGAACGGCTTGAGCATGAGCGCCGGATTCAACGTTTTCGACGCTGCCTCTTTCTCTACTAGGAGTTCTCGAGATAAATCGGTGATATATCTCCCGGTCACCATTCCCTGACCCCGGCGCTCGTACGAATCCGTCCACCACTGCGCCGATAAATCGTAATTCAGGGTGATAATTGACTCCAAGTCCGTGTACGTCTCGCTCCCGATCGGCCCTCTCAACAGCGTCCACCGCACGTTAAAGTTCCCTCGGTCGGCGACTTCGTTGAATATCGCCCAATCGCGTCCCCCGAGCCAATCATCGCACGTGTTCGACGGGTCGCTGTCCTCGCAAATGACAATGAGCTCGGCGCCGTCGCGTATCCGGGATGAGTCGAATCCGTCGGCTCCTCCTTCCCTTCCTTCACCACTCCGGGATCCCAGATCACCGCCACGTTGAGCGTTTTCCCGACCAACAACTCGGCGACGAAATTATTCTTCCACCGCGCGTTCGTTGACGTTCCGTTCGACGTCGTCAGCGACGTGGAGAGTCCTTGGCCGTCGTTGGCGCACCAATCGAGGCTCCGAGTCGCGCTCGCGCTCGCGACGACGCCGAGGACGGCGGCGAGACCGAGCGCGTTCGCGCGGTCGCGCCGGGGCGACCGCATCGTCGAGCGCGTCGACGAGTTCGGGGGTGTGATGAAAATTCAAGGACGATTCGACGCGTTTTGCCACGTTGGTCGACGATTGCGTATGATCCGACATTTTAGCCGATCATTTTGTATAGGTAGGATGTAGCGGGGAAGCGCGCGCGGGAGACGCCGTCGCTACAAGCGGGGTGGTCTCTTTCTTCTACTCTATTTCTTTCCAAAGCCGAAGAACCCACCTCTCGACGATTTACTCTCGGAATCGGAAAGAGCATCGAGAGATCTCGCGGAGGTCCCGGGTTCGTCGTCTACCTGCGCCGAGAGCGAGGCGATGCGGTTTTCCTTGCTTCGCTTTCGAGCCGAGTTCTTCTTGGAACTGGACGAACTCAAGAAGGATCGATTCTTCGATTGTGATTCGACCTTCAGACTCTTGCTCACAAAAGAACGCATGTTGCGCATCATGGTGATGCCCACCGGGTTGACGATGTCTTTGGCTGGAGGAATCTTGGACAGCGCGACAGAAGTGTCCGAGGCGCGGACGCCGTTGAACGCGACGTGCGCCGGGGTCACTGTGGCTGCGCTCTTTGACGTTATGTTCACCACGAATTCATTCGGCGTTAGAGCCGCCAGCAGGGACCAAGGACTGCCATGCCAAATGACCGTGCGCACCTCCCGCTCCATCTGTTGTAATCTCAGCGATGGGTCTCTTATGATTGGCAGCTTCTTTTCCACAAAGAGCCGCAACACCTCGACCGCCGAGGCGAGATCCGGGGCTGGAAAGTCGTCCCCGAACCCGTCGACCATGATAACGTCTGGGTGTTGCAAGATTGCCTGGACAAAGGTGATCTTGAACACTGTGATCGGGTCTAAAAGGGTCGCGATGGACGTCATACTCACCATTGCCCAGTCTTCACGATACTGCGTACCCGTGAGAGAAGGAGTGAACGCGAGCGCGGTGCAGAGCTTCCACAAAAACTCTGAGTCGTATCGGCGCATACACTCCTGCATTAAGCGCGCCCGTCTACATCTGGGCGGAAGCCGAGACAGCTCCAGAGTGATGCCGACGAGAAGGTTTTGCATGAGAGACTCGCACATGAGGATGGATTCCTTGTCCCTTCGCAAGCGAACGACTGTCTCGTATCTTGGGTTGATGCATCCGACGCCGCTGAAAGCGACATCTGTACCCGCGAGAAGATTCATAAACGTCCTGGAAAACGTGCCTCTTGTCTCACGAATCCCAATGAACCCACCGGCCGGGATGTATTGAACTTGGGTACCGTGTTGATCGAACGCGGAGAGAGCCGTAAATATGTTGATGGCTTTCGTTCCCTGTTCAGGCGGTTGCAGTGTCAACGTCATTCGATCGAGGTAAATACAAGCTGTTTCGTTCTCATTGACCGAGCACAACGTCTGAATCGAGTTGCTCTCGTGATTTCGATGGAATTTAGTCTCATCTTCTTCTCCGTCTGCACCCGACTGGTAGAGCTTGTGCATGGCGTCCAAACGTCTTCTACGCGAGGAACGAATGTTCAACAGCGCAGCCATGTGTGCAACCTTCGATACAGAAGCCAGCATGACGGAGATATTGTCTGCAATCGCGATGACGGCGTTTCCAAGCTGCGAAATAGATGTCACAATGGCGATGAACATACCCACGGTGACCTTGTCGATTGCAAGAATCTGAGGTGCGAAGCCATACATGAGAGCGATCACCAAGGTGAGGCATGCGAACAAGGTCCACTTGTTGAAATAATCTTGATACCATCGCTCGAAAATACCTCCGTCAAGGAATAACCACAGCTTTTCATATTGTCGATCGGAAGTTCTTGCTTCGGTGTGAGATTCGCGGACAAGTCCCGTATTGCGGTACAGATAATGGGAGGTGTCGTACACCATCACTTCGAGCTCATCCTCCATGATGCCGGCGACATAACTTTTTCTAATTCTAAACGAAATGAAGAAAAGTGCTCCGAGGAAAATGACTCCAATCATTCCGATGGTGTAACCAACCAATTCTTGCTGGTCCTTGAAAGAGTAGGCGATGAAAACGGATGCACCGGCGAGGCGATACAAATCTATAAAAGTGGCGTGTAACCTCGCCCAGAGATCTGTCCGAATGGTGTTCGTGTCCGTCGAAGCGGAGACTCTGAACAGAGATTCTGCGCTGCCTATCGCCTCAAGATCTGCCGTGGAAAGACTCGAAAATTTTTTACCGAGAAGCACTTCCAGGTGGGTCTGTAAGACGTATGACCCGGGGAAGTAGTGCAGTCCGATGTGGTAACGGAAAAGTTCGATGGCGACAAAAACCATTGCAACTAATATGCACCAGTCCGAGCGTCGCTGGAGCAGACCTTCGTTCACCAATATGGCAAAGAATAACGACCATACGAATGTATCCAGGAGAGCCATGATACAGTTCACTAACTGATAGCGCCACGTCAGAGGGATGATCCACTCAAGGTCGATAGCCTCGTCCAAGAAACTGAACAGGAAGCGAAGAATCTTGTTGAAGCTGCTTCCGTCGGTCATGGAGAGCCTAAAGCCTTCTGGGAAAAATCCCATGGCGTGGATGAAGACCGCCACGCTGTCAATCGGGAAGATACGAGCCGCGCCTTCTCCCTTGACAGAGGTCATCGTGATGAATAAGTTCGTGGCTGGCGTCCAGCATGCGTTTGATAAGAATGGAAGGACGACCCGCATCTCGCATTGGCCGGGTTCGAACTCGACGCGCGTCCTACCGCCCGGCTCCGTCTCGTTAAGGGATCCAGGGCCGTTCGCATCCTCCTTCACCAAACGGTCGTAGTCCAGTCCAAGTTTGGCCGTCAGACTGGTGATTTCGAGCTCAGCGTGCGCCGGCACGTTGTCGACATGATTTCTTACGATGGTCAACTTCACGCCGTACTCATCATCACCCACATGAAGCTCTCGCACCTTGAAGGACAGCTCGGGCAGACCAGCGAGTGACTCTTCCTCGAGGTCCATGAGGTCATCCATTACGTGGAACTCCTTTTGCTCCAAACGATCGAGCATAAAGATTGGATTTTGTTCCATGGCGGCTAAGACTTCCTCGCCCTTTCTCTTCTGTGTATCGTAGTACTCCCCACGCCGGAAAACCCGCATCTGCTGAACGATCACGTAAATGAGGAAGCACCCAAGGGCTAGTGCAACTTTCCACAGGACAGTGAAATAGTAAGTATTTGGAATGATGTAATCCGACCACGCCGATTCATGTTCCTTCAACCATTGGCAAGCGGCCGCAAACTCCCTCTCTGTAACGTCAGGATACGTACTCGTGAGATTCATTCTCAGTCCTAACAGGTTCTGAATGTTCGTAAACGTGATTTGCAGCTCCTCCACGAGATAAAAGGCGTCGCTAAAGTAAATTCTAGAAGGTTCATGTGCCCCCTTTTCCAGCACTTCTTGACTGAAATCGCAGCTCTGAGCTGGGGACGAGCTCGCGTGAGCGTATGAATTGGAAAGCCTTTCTGGGATAACCAAATCACCATCGACGTTAAGATAAGACGCCGAACAGTACACCGGATCTTGCAGCGCAATTCGAATGTACGTCTGCTCGGTAATCGCGAGATCGGGTTCCCACCGGTAAAAGAGCACCGGGGTTGGTGTCCCAGTATCGGTTTTCCATTTCGCCCACTCCACCACGGCTAAAGAGTTTTGGTAGATAATTTCTAGAGGAAGGCCACTCGCGATTACCCGACGCTCGTGTTCACTCTTCACCCAAGCTGGGTTGTTGGATACGAGAGCCACGCATGGACGCATACCGCTAGTGCACTCATTCGTTCGATTATAGTACCTCGTGCAGCACCTAGCACTGGAAACAGGCGCGCCCAGAGCGACTGGCGCCCAAGATCCCGTTACGCAGTCGAGAGTACCGCCGTACCAGGACACTGTTGTACTCGAGGTCGGACAAATGGCCTTATCGTCTTCCGAGCCCTGGGAAAGATCCGTGACATTTAACTCGATTGACAAAGTCAAGCGTTGACCAATAGCCTTCGTCTGGTCGAACGCACCTGAAGAGTTCAACAAGGGCAAAGAGGACCACAGCTCTGGGTTCGGGACAGCATCAGCGTTGAGATACCAGCCGTTCCGCGCTACCTGACCGAGCGCGCCGACCAGTGTGTAATCAGGTATCGTCCCCACTGTCGTCTTGGACGCCAACGTCCTCCCCGTGGCTCCGGAGACGGGCCAAAGCTCGAGATCGAACACTGATTTCCCGTACAGCACGTTTACGTACTGCCGGCCCGTCTGCGTCATCGTTCCCAACAACTGCTGCGCCGAGCCATCCTTGTCCCACGTCTTGTACTCCACCGTGTAACCGAGTTTCTCCCTCAATAAGATCCCAAGCACCAATGTGGCCATGCGCTGGGACGCCCAACCCGTGATCACCTCGAGCGGTATCGTCGACTTTAACAGCACCTCTGGGACGTCCGGGCGCTGATGCCACGTCGACTCGTCCCAGCACGTCCGCGTCCCTTGCAGATCCAACGACACCACCCCGGCGTCTCCCTGGTAATAACTGCTCGTCGCGTACGTGTCTCCCGCCGCGGGCGCGCTCGCGGCGAGCGCACGCGGGGCCAAAATCGATGAAATCAGCGACATCAGGGCGACGCGTACCCGGTGGAATTTCAACCGCGCGCGTGCGCTTCGGCCCGTCGCGCGCGCGGTTCGCCGGGACCATCGCGGCGGGTGCGACGATGACGCCATCGAGGGCGTCGCTGGGCGCGTCGACCGCGCTCGGCGAGCGCGTGGGGGGACGATTGGGGACATTCGCGCTGTCGAATTCCGAATTCCAAACGGGTTTTGCGGCTCTCAGGAGTCGTGACTCGTAAACCGAGGGACTCAGGATTGGACGCGCGCGCGGGCGGCTCGCGCGAGGTCGATCGAGCGTCGATCGGGTCGAGTGAAAGAATGTAAAAGTTCCAAACGATCACGCTAAGAGTCTGCAAACGGCGTCGGCGACGTCGGGGGCGTTGGCGACGCAGGAGATGACGGCGACGCCGTCGGCGCCGGTGCGGGCGCGCACGTCCGAGGCGGTTTCGCAGGAGATGCCGCCGATGGCGACGATCGGAAGGAGGATTTCGCGAGCGACGGCGGCGACTTTAGCGACGCCGTCGACGCCAATGACCTGGGCGTCGCCCTTGGAGTCGGTGCCGAAGCAGGCGCCGCAGCCAATGTAGTCGGCTCCGTCGACTTTGGCGGCGCGCGCAAGGTCCTCCGTACGACAGCTCACACCGATCCACTTGTTCGGTCCTAAGATGTTTCGAGCCTCGACACAGGTCATGTCGGACTGTCCGAGGTGCACACCGTCGGCATCGACGGCGATGGCAACGTCGCATCGATCGTTGACGATGAACGGGACAGAGTACCTGTCGCACACCGCCTTCATCGCACGAGCGCGCTCCACGAGCGCTCGAGTCGATGGATTCTTATCCCGCATCTGCACGATGGTTACTCCGCTCTGAAGCGCTTGCTCGAGTTTCTCCAGCGTCAACGCCTCGCAGGAGACGAGATACAGACGCAAAGCGCTCGGCCGGAACACCTTGCCCATCGAAGCCGTCGCCGCGTAATACGGCAAGTGATTCAGCGGGCCGTGGCCCGTTCCGTACCCGGGATTCGTGCGAATCGCCTCCGAGATGTACACCTTTGCCCTTCGCACCGCGGTCGGGACGTCGTATCCCTGGGCTAGAGATGCCGCGATCGAGCTCGCCAGCGTGCACCCGGTTCCGTGCGTGTGCGGCGTCGAGAATCGCACCCCTTCGAACGTCGTCGTCTCCCCCGTCGCACGTTCGTATAAATAATCTATAGCCACCCCACCCTTGTCCTTCTCCGCGCAGTGTCCACCCTTGAGAAGGACCCACTCGCTCTGTAACCGCGTCCCGAGCTCTTTCGCCCGCGTCGCCATGTCCACCCGTCCGAACGCCTCCTCATCCATCCCCAGGAGCGCCGCCGCCTCCGGGACGTTCGGCGTCACGATCGTCGCCAGCGGACACAGCTCGTCTCGAAGATCATCGATCGCGTCGGCGTCCATCAGGCTTGCGCCGCCTTTCGCGCGCATCACCGTGTCCACGACGACATTCTTCAGTTGATGTCTCTTAATGTCCTGCGCGACGCGTCGCGTCGTCGGTCCGTCGGCGAGCATCCCCGTCTTCACCGCGTTCGGTCTTAAATCATCCGCGACGGCATCGATCTGGGCGGTGATGAATTCAGTCGGGGCGACGTGCACGTCGCGGACGCCCAGAGTGTTCTGCGCCGTGAGCGCGGTGACGGCGGTCGCGGCGAAGGAACCGAGGGCGGTGATGGCCTTGACGTCGGCCTGAATCCCGGCGCCACCGCCGGAGTCGGAGCCGGCGACGACGAGGACGATGCCGCGAACCATGGGATCGAGCGCGGGAGTCGAGGAGTGAGGACGAGCGCGGTAACAAAGTCTACTTAATGCGATAGCCTTCCTGGCCGTACGACTTGGCGGGATCGTACACCTCCCATCGATTGGCGGGGAACATGCCTTTATTTCTGTCGTACCACGTTCGGAGGATGACCTTTCCCGGATGGGAGTTCTCCACCTCGACGTCGGCGCCGCCGCGAAGGCGAACGTCGTCGCGCTTGTCGAAACGGAACAACGGGCCCGATTTTCCGCGCGCGCGGGAGACGATGAGGTCGTAGAAGGAAACATCGTGTGGAATAATGAGATCCTCCTTGATGAACATCATACCGCTCGCGTCGCAGTGCTTCATGTCGCGTTGGACCGTTTTCTCACCATCCTTGAGGAGCGACGCGCGCACTTTTTGCAGAAACTGTTCCACCGTGTCCCCCTTGACGCACGCAATTTTTCCGCCATCTCGCCTCGTTCCGTCGTAGTACGAGTACGTGATTGTCACACTCTCTCCCTTCTCCCGTCTCGATCGCTCCAAGTACTCGGACTCGATCTCCGCCCGCTCTCTTCGCTCCGCCTCCTCTCTCGCCCGGTCCGGGAGGAACTCCGTCGACACCGTGGGATCTTTCCCCATCCCTCCCCCGAACCTCCGCCGCTTCTCCCCTGGAGACGTCATGACTAAAGTCTCCTCTTCGTCCATCGCCGCCGACGGATCGATCTCCTCCGTCTCGTCGAACGACAGCGCGCTTCCCACGCGTTTCGCCTTTTTCTTTCTCCGTCTCGCCTCGCGCTCCATCCTGCGCGCTTTCTCTTCGTCTTCTCGCTCGATCGCGGCCTCCGCGGCCTCGCGACCTCGAACGAAGTCTTCGCGCGTCATCAGGCCCGTCGTGCGCTCGACTAGCGCGGCGTCGACGCGGTGGGCGCTGTTTCCGCTGGCGAAACCGACCAAGAGAGATTTTGACGCATTTCCATCCGCCGGCGCGTCCTGCGCTCGTGATTCGGTCGCCGGAACCGTCGTCGACGGCGTGTCGTCGTTAACGCCCCTCGTAGGTACGGCGGGGCGAAAGGGCATCGGTGAGCGCGGGGTCGGGGGGGGCGAGGAATGACGTCGAGGCGACCGGGACGCCGGACGGCGGTTCGAATGAAAATTCGTGCTAGTCGTATTAAAGGGCGGACGGCGTGATGGACGTCGCTCGTGGAAACGTGCGCGTGCTATCTTCGCCTGCGCTTGGGCGGGGGAGGCGGGGCGGTTTTGGCGTGCGGGTTGGCCTGGGGTGCGGCGTTTTGTTGCCACTGGGCCGGACGCTGCGGCGGCGGCGGCGGTGGCGCGCGCTTGCCCTGTTGCTGCTGCGTCATCACCATTTGCTTTGGCGGTGCGTACAGAACGCCACCGTACCCGGGCTTGTCCTGAGGAATCGGTCCCTTCCACGCGGTGTCTGGCGGCGGCGGCAGCGGGTCATTCGGTCCGATGGTCGCCGCCGGCGTCTTCGGAATCTCCGCAAACGTCACCACGCACGCCTTCCCGTTGATCTGCCTTCCGTGTAACTTTTCTTTACACGCAGCCGCGGCGTCCGACGTCGTGAACTCCACCGCACAGCACCCCTTGCTCTTCCCCGTCGCCTTGTCGGCGAAGAATGTCAGCGATTTCACCCGACCAAACTCCGCCAAGATCCCCTCCAACTCCGCGTCCGTGGTCCACCACGTGAGCGACGCCACGTACACCGCCGTGGGTCGTCCGTCGTCCACCGCCGTCAACGGCGACGCCGTTCGAGGCGGAATCGCGACGGACGTCGACGCCTTGGCGCTCGCGCTCGCCGTCCCGCTCATCCCTCTCGACGCAGTTTTCACGCTCTTCACCGGCGCGTCGTCGTCTACACGCGCGTTAAAACACGCACAGTTCTTCCCGTCAATCACCGCGCCGATACACAGCGCGACGCACGTCGACGCGGACGCGTCGTCGTCGAATCAATGCACGAATACCGTCGAGATCGCCGGATTCCATCCCCCATCCGCGCGCCGCGTCGTCGCGCACGCACCGACGTCGCCGTACAGCAGGGCGTCCTCGTCCTCGTCATCCTCCGCGGTCGTCATCGCGCGCGCGCGCGTCGCGGTCCCGTCGCGATCGAGGGCGCGCGCACGTCCGTCGACAAGGACGACGTGGACGACGCGGACGTGAAAGGGGAGATCGACGCCCCAGGGTCGATCGATCCCAAAGTCGCTTTCACGCCTTTCGATGTGGACATCGTGCATTGGGCGAGTCGGTGCTCGGCGTGCGAGGGTCGTTCGAAACGATCGATCGAGGGAGGGGCGCGGGCGGAGGGGCGAGGCGGTGGGCGCTCGATCGCGCGCGTGCGTTCGTTCGTCCAGCGTCGCGTCCGGGACGGGCCGATGGTGCGTCGATGATGGGAGGGAACGCGAGCGATGCGCGTTTTCATTTGAAACCAGTCAATCTAAGAGGTGCGGCGCGACTAAAAGGTGATTGTTTGGGTCGCTACGGGAGCGTGGCGCGGAATTTGGTGAGCCGCTTGAGCGCGGTGAGCCAAGCACTGCACTCGTCCCAGTCCCCCGTCGTGAGCTGCATTTGCGTCTGCTGCGCCGCGGCGAAGTCGAACGCGTCGAGAGCTTGGGCGAGCGATTTGAGCTTGGTGACGACCGAGTCGGAGACCTCCGCCGAGGCAAGCTTCCAGAGGAGCACACCGAGACGCTTCGAGCTGTCATCCATTTCCTTCCGCTTGGCGGGATGATTCGCAGCAGCGGTGGCGCACGCGTCGTATAGCGCGCGGAGCGCTTGAACGACGTGCGTGAGCTCCGCTGACACTTTGGAGGTGTCCACCGTCTCCATGCGACAGTCCGTGGGAGGCTGTGGTTTCGCCGGCGCGGGCGGCGGCGGTGTCGGAGCTTGCACCTGCGGTTGCTGTTGGGCAGGAGGCGGCGGCGCGAACGTCGACGGCATCGACGGCGGCGTCGGCGCCATGCCCTGCATCGGCGGTGGTGCCCCGTAGGCTTGCATTGACGGTGGAGGCGCAGATGGGGCCGTCCCATATGCCGGTTGCTCGACGCGTTGCGGAATCGAGGGCGGCGGCGCCGCAGGTGTGGGATCGAACGACGCCGTGGGAGCGACAGCTTGCGGCGGTGGCGGTGGTGGCGCACGCGATGTCGGTGGCGCCTGCGGTGGCGCGTTCTGATGCGACTGCATGGGCGATGGCACCATCATGGCAGGCATCATTGGCGGCGCTTGTGGCGATGGCGGCGTCATCGGCGCTGCGTGAGGAGCGTGATACCCTCCACCGCTCGGCGGTGGTGGCGGCGCTCCCATGTTACCGGCGGCGACTTGCGCCGCGACATTGTACGCGGCGGTCATCGACGGAGGAACGCTCGACGGCGCCGCTTGTTGCCCCATGCTGCCTCCATATGTACCCTGTGAGGCGTATGCGCTCTCCACTGGAGCGCTATCGTACGCAGTCTTTCGGGGTGGCGGTCCCGCTGGTGCCGCAGGTTGCGGTGGCAGCTGGGGCGCCATCGATACAGGAGGAGCTGGCGCCGAATATGCTGGAGTCGACGAAGACCCAGAGAAATATCCGCCCTGCATGTCCATCGGTGGAGCCGGGCGCGGCGGCGCAGGCTGTTGCGGAGGCCGCTGAGGAATTTGCGACGCCTGAGGCGGAGCGGACATGGGCGTCGGTGTGAACGTCGTAGGCACTGGGGGTGGTGCGAAAGTCTGCGGCACCATCGTCGTCGGAGGGGGAGCAGAGGTCGGTGGAGCCGCGGCATAGGCCCCGTACCCCGATGCGGGTGCAGAGCTATACGCTCCATAAGACGTCGGCGGCGGGGCACCATACGTTGACACATTCGAGGTCGGCGAGGCCTGGTACGGCGACGACGACGCCGGAACACTGGAAGAAACGGCTGGAGACACCACTTGAGTGCTCGTACTCGCCTTGGTGGAGACACTGCTACGAATGATTCGGTCGCGCAGGACGTTCACGTCTTCGCCCGGGCTCCCAGGAACCAT
>NC_014437.2:132269-138921 GCF_000214015.3 Ostreococcus tauri | reverse complement strand
GGGACAAGCCGGAGCCGAAGATTTGCCAGCGCTTGGCGTATTTTCGATCGATCGGTTCGATGAAGAAACGTCGCGCGCGACCGGTCGTCGGGTGTTGGGGTGCATGCCGGACCGGGTGAAGGAAAAGTTGCTCGAGGCGGATCGATTGCCGGACATCGTGCCGGGCCCGGATGCGTATCGGGACTTGCCGAATCTCATCGACGCCGTGCGCGGGACGGGGGCGAAGGCGATGAACGTGCAGTTGTCGGTGGAGGAGACGTACGCGGATATTATTCCGGTGCGAGAGGTTGGTACGCATTCGGCGTTCGTGACGATTATGCGTGGGTGCGATAACGCGTGCGCGTTTTGCATCGTGCCGTACACGCGCGGACGCGAACGGTCGAGAGATTTGGCGAGCATCATGTACGAGATTCGTTCGTTGAGCGAACGAGGGATCAAGGAGGTGACGTTGTTGGGGCAAAACGTCAACTCGTACGCGGGAGACGTCACGAGCGCGACGACGAGGGATTTCTTGAGTCAGCTCGTGGGGGAAGACGTGGACGCGGTGGAACTCGTCGCCAACGCGTCGAGCGCCGGTTTGGCCGGCGCGCAGGGCTCAGCCTTCGTCGGCTACGCCGATGGGTTCAAGTCTCGGTACGATCCCGAGCGTAAGCGCGAGGGCACGATTCAGTTTGCCGAATTGCTCGACAAGGTGGCGAGCGTCGATCCGGAGATGCGCATTCGATTCACGTCGCCGCATCCGAAAGATTTCCCGGATGACGTCCTCAGAGTGATTCGCGATCGGCCGAACGTGTCGAAGTGCTTACACATGCCCGCACAGAGCGGTTCGACCGCGACGCTCGAGCGAATGGCGCGGGGGTACACCAGAGAGGCGTACATCGAGCTCATCGATCGCGTCAGGATGATCATTCCCGGATGCGCGGTGACGACGGATATCATCTCCGGCTTTTGCGGTGAGACCGAGGCGGATCACGAAGACACGGTGAGCTTGATGACGAGAATCGGGTACGAGCAAGCCTTCATGTTCGCCTACTCCGAGCGCGAGGGCACTGGCGCGCACAGGCATCAAAAGGATGACGTTCCCGAGGATGTCAAGCAGCGGCGATTGCAAGAGGTCATCGACGCCTTCCGCGCCAAGGCGGGCGAAAAGCAGCGCATGGAGATCGGCTCCACGCACTGCGTCTTAGTCGAGGGTCCGAGTAAGAAGAACCCGGAGGAGCTCACGGGTAAGACGGACACGTCGAAGTGGGTGATTTTTGACGACGCGCCGACGGGGTCGTACGCGGGCGACGCGCGCTCGGCGACGACGGGGTCGCATCGCGTGTCTCCGGGCGATTACGTCGCCGTGCGAGTCACCGGATGCAGCACTGGTACTTTATTCGGTGAATTACTGGGAAAGACCACGCTTACGGAGTTTCAAAGACTCCACGGCGCGCAGTGGACGACGCCCGCCGAGGCCGTCGCCGCCGCGCGTTAAAAATCGCGCAGTCAGAATGTCGTCACCCATTCATTTCATTCGTTCAGCTCGCTTTATTATAATACTACTACAAAAAGATTCAGCTAAAACCACGCTCATCGATGCGATTCGAGCTCGCTCCTCACGTCCTCGTCCACGGTTTCGGCGTCCAGGTCGACGACGCACGTGACGTGGAACGGACCGCGTTGACCCGTGCGCGCCGTTCTTCCGCACCGGTGTAAAAACATCTCCATCGACGGCGCCGCGCCGTACTGCGCGACGTGATGTAAGTCTGGAAAGTCGATTCCACGAGCGGCGAGATCGGTGCAGACGCAAACTTTGAGATCTCCTGCGATGAAATCGTCCAACACCACGCCCCGTTCCTTCGCTCTGCCGTGAAACGCGAGCGCGACGACGTCGCGGGCGTCCAATTTCCCCACGAGCTCGTCCGCATCCTCGGGTGAGTTGGCGAAGATTAGTGTTTTATACGCCTTGTGACGATTCAAAGCGTCGCACAGGGATTCGAACTTTGCGTCGTCCCCTCGAACGTCGTCGACGCGCACGTCGAGCTGCGGATGCACGCGACCGAACCGCGCGGTGGACACCCACTCAACCTCACCCGGAAACGTCTCCAAAAGAGGTTGGGCCTCGCGCATCGTCGCAGCGGCAAATATGTACTGAACCTTGGTGTCGAATCGGTTGATCCCATTCTCGCCGTAGGAGAGTTTGATGATCTCCCCGACGTCGCTCGCGAAACCGCTCGATAACATTTCATCCGCCTCGTCCACGACGACGTGACGCAATCGTCCGAGCAACACCCACTCATCCTTGATGAGTTTTAGCAATCGCGCGGGCGTACACACTAAGACATCGGCGTTTCGAAACTCCGGAATCGCCTCCTCGTCGCCTTGAAGCTTGGACTTGTTCGCGGTTGTCGCCAATGCGGATTTCTTCATAGACGTCGGCGGCGGGGCACCATACGTTGACACATTCGAGGTCGGCGAGGCCTGGTACGGCGACGACGACGCCGGAACACTGGAAGAAACGGCTGGAGACACCACTTGAGTGCTCGTACTCGCCTTGGTGGAGACACTGCTACGAATGATTCGGTCGCGCAGGACGTTCACGTCTTCGCCCGGGCTCCCAGGAACCATGCCCAAATAATCTAACGCGCTATCCAAGTCGCCCTGCGACGACAGCATCTCGGCGTAGTTCGTGATCAACGATGTGAAGCCTTGGGTGGACTCTGATTGCCCAGCCGCACGCGTCAGCATCACAGCTTTCTCCACGACGCCGTATAAATCTTTTGGCGTAAAGTTTCTGGAGGGCAGCAAGGTCAACCAATACTTGATAGCCGCGTCGACGTTGCCGGCGCAAATGTAGCACAGCATCGCGGAGTTGTGATCACCACTCGTAATCAAACCTTCCGCGAGAACTTCCGCCAACGGACCCCACTCATCACCAGGAGCGTACGTACACAACATCGCGAGTGTTTCTCGCCAAGCCGACACCGGGCGCGCCTTGACGAGACTGGACAAGTTCTTCCCAACAACGGCCGCAGCAACTTGCATATACGGTCGCGGCGCGCGTGCGATGTGCGAAGCCTGCGCCTCCGCCCAGAGCTCTGGACCCCCGGCCGCGGCGAGGATGAGCGCATCGGCGTAGCGCTCAGCCTTTTCGCACGCCGCCACTGCAGCTTTGTAATCACCCACGATCAAGGCTCGCTGAATCTCGAAATCTGCCGCAGTTGGCGGCGGGATCGTCGTCACCGTCGCCTGCTTCGGTGGCGGAATACTTTTCGGCGCCGGCGTCGGCTTGGGTGGTTGCACTGGCGCGTCTCCGAGGTTGTCAAAGAATGCATCATTGTCTTCCACGGGAGGTAAACTCGGCGACGTAGGCGCACTCATCGGGGCAGAGTCTTCGACCTCGCGAGCGTCCTTCATTGACAAGGCTGCGAGAGACTTCTCCCGAGCCTCCAAGGCGTCACCGAATTCAAGATGCCGCAGCATCTCCCGACGTGCGTCTTCCGCGAACAAGATGCGCATGAATGTCCAAGCCTCCTGGTCCTCTCCCTTTGCGTCTTGCCTCTTTACCTCACAAAACTTGATCAAGTCGTTGACCTCGCCATTCTTGACCGCTTGCTCAAACTCGACGCTCTGTTCCTTCACTACCATCCCGTCCGTGCTCTCGCTCTTCACGGACATGATGGAGATTGTTGTAGGCGATGCCGTTGGACCACCTTGCAACTGCGCGCCGTGTGCCAGCAGCTTACCGCCGAAACCGAAGGTCGCCCCACACGGACGCTTCAACCAGTTCGGTGCGCGTTTCATCGGCGCCTTTGGACCGGTCGACTGCTCGTGCGCGAGCCCGGTGAAATCCGAGTTCACGCCGTGCGCTCCAGCTTGCGATGCACCTGCCTGCTGCATATTGTGAAGTGTAATCTTGCCGTCAAACGACGACGTTGACAGGATGCCCGGAGCGGTCTTGCTCCACTGTACGTCAAAATTCCAGTTCGCGCTCGCCGGAAGCTCGGAGATGACCTCACCGACCTCGGTATCCCAACAAAGTGTGCGATTGTCCTTGCCGCACGTGAGCAAGAGCGCGGGATCTTGCAAGTTCCACGCCATGGCGAGCACACCCTTGGAATGCGCCACGAACTCGCGCGCCGGTGAGATCGAATTTCGTAGGTCCCAAACCTGCAGAGTGCAAGAGCGATCGTCGTCACTTGCGACGATGAGCTGCGTCGCAACCTCTGGGTTCCACTGCATGGCTGAGCAACGTCGACGGGAGTTCGGATCGGTGAACGAGATCACCGGTCGTTGACGCTTCAGATCCCAAACGACTGTCGATCCATTTAGCGATGATGATGCCAAAATGTGTTGCACCTTATGGTTCCACTGCAAGAACGACACCTCACCAGCCGTCGGTCCACCAGTGGTTGACTTCAGCGCCGGATACAGTGATGGCTTTGTTGGGTTCTCCAAATCCCAGATGCACAACTCTCCGTCCTCGGCTCCGCTAGCAAGTAGATTCGGCGAAAAAGTATTAAAATCCAGACCTCGAACCGCACCTTGATGCTTCGCGAGCTTGGTGATGATCGCTCCGTTCGTTGCTCCGTCCACGATCTTTGCCGGGTTGTACACGTTCACTGTCCCGTCCACCAACCCACCCGCGATCAACCCCAGTCGTGTCTCGGTGCTCCCAATCCCAGCGCTCCCCCAAACGATTCGATGAAAGCGCTCCGTGGACGGAATCGCCTTACCCACGACCGGCATGTCCATCTCTCTGGACGCGTAGTCCACCTCGAAGATTTCCAAGCACGCCGTCGTGCTGAAAGACAAATCTATCGCCCCAGCCATCGTACCCGTGGCGAGGTGCGATGACCCCGGGCTATACGCGCGCGTTCGATCGCTCTGTTAGTCTCTCGCGTGCTCTCTCGCGCGTCGAGTCTGAGATCTTTCGATCAGGCTTGAATCCGCCTTCGAGCGAGATTCGACCGTTCCGCGGCTTCTATCGCGCGATCGAACCACTCACCTGAACGCCGCGGTGGCGCATCTGCTCGTTGTCTTGACCGCGGTCATCACGCTCGCGGCCAACGACCGTAGGCGCGATCGGCTGCGGAGGCGAGCGACACATTCGGCCGCGGACGCTCAAGCATCGTTCGAACGCGTGTGGGCGGTGCACACGTGACTTCTTCATGGTGCGAATAGACACTGTGTACGTCGAAAAACATGGCAACCTTGAGAAATTGGATGTATCGACGGAATATTTGAATAGTGGTCAATAGGTGGACACAGTACGTGCGAAAACATGGCAACCTTGAGATAAACCGCGTGCGTTCAAGAATGGCATCCTTTGTGTGTGTGCGAATGCGCGCGGGGCCGCGCGCGTTTGGTCGTTCGCGGCGGCGAGGCGGCGGTATGCTCCTTGCGAAGGTTTTTGGATCGCATTTACCGCGCGTGCGCGGTCGTGGCGCGGTTGTGGCGCGCGTGGTCGGCGCGTCCTTTGTCCGGATTTGGCGGTTTATGACTCGTGGGCGGGGGACTCCGCAGACGTGCGCGCGCGGGCGTGGGCGGCATGGAGGTGTTGGGGCGCTGTCGTGGTGTGTGTGCAAACAGTGTGCATTATGCGCGAAAATCACGTCGCGCACCATGCATCCACACCCGGTCCAAATCTCACACACGACCACTCGTAATCAATATACACACGCATATGATACCGCACACGCCAAATATACGTACCGACATGTCGTGCGTCCCTGGACATCTGTAAGGAAGTGTGAACGCAAGTTCGCACCTCCCACCCAGCGAAAAGCCCTCCGGTCATCGTACCCACGGGCTATGGTTCCGGGTCGGTTGTTTCCCAATCGGCGATGGGCTGAGTACCTGGATGAGTGGCAGGACGACCCGGCGCGGCGAGGCGCGCAGCTGACGAATGCGTCGGCGGCGCGCTCGCACAGCCCCGATCGGTCGAAATGCAAACTGCGGCTCTGCATACGAGCCTGCGGCATTCTTCGTGTTTCACGATGGATGCGCGGAAAAGAAGCTTGTACCGATAGCCGCTGGCTAAACGTATTACTTTTTTATTGCAAGAACCCTCGAAACCTTGAGCATGTGTGTGTTTGTTTCCACTATTCATACCGAGCTCGGTGGCGAGTGGCTTGCGTGACGGTGCAGCCTGCGCGAAACGCCATGTGATTGTGATGATCTGTATGGAATGTTTCGAGTGCGTTGGTTGTCATCAGGAGGACCTTCTGTAGGACCTACGTGAGGGCGTTTCAATCGCGTTCGCACATGAGGCGGGAGCCTTGTGTGTGTTCGTGAGACGTCTGATTTTCTAATCAAACTTTCAATCACTTTTGGCCGGGAGGCTAATTGTGGCGCGTCGCGTCGATTGTATTGATCGGTTTCGACCGGTTGATATATTCGTCGTTGTCGTGTCGAAAGGATAGATACCTGGTTGATCCTGCCAGTAGTCATATGCTTGTCTCAAAGATTAAGCCATGCATGTCTAAGTATAAGCGTTATACTGTGAAACTGCGAATGGCTCATTAAATCAGCAATAGTTTCTTTGGTGGTGTTTACTACTCGGATAACCGTAGTAATTCTAGAGCTAATACGTGCGTAAATCCCGACTTCGGAAGGGACGTATTTATTAGATAAAGACCGACCTCGTTCTGCGGTGAATCATAATAAC
>NC_014437.2:123746-132249 GCF_000214015.3 Ostreococcus tauri | reverse complement strand
CGCGAAGGGACGAACGAGAATCGCCCGCGACGGGGACGACCGAGGCGATGGGAAAACCGCGCGCGCGGTCGCGCCCGGACGCGCGCGCGGACGTGGTGATCGTGCGAGAGAAGACGGCGATGACGTCGGGAAGCGCGCGGGGTGGGACGAGGGGTCGGCGCGCGCGGGTGCGGGTGCGTGCGGGGACGGGGGCGGGGGGGGGGAGAGACGCGAACGCGAGCGGGGGACGGGGGACGTGCGCGGTGTGCCTGGACGCGTACGTGCTGCCGACGACGACGAGGTGTGGGCACGTGTTTTGTGCGCGGTGTTTGCAGGCGGCGCTACGGCACAGCTCGCAGTGTCCGACGTGTCGGAAAAAGGTGACAAAGTCGTCGTGCGTGCGGGTCTTTCTGTGAGCGGCGCGCGGCGCGCGCGCGGCGGCGGCGGAATATCGTTTCGTTCGCGTCGTGTTTCATGTCTAGATCGTGAGTGTACATTGTGTGTAATTTCTAAGATGGACCCATCGTTCGTTCACGCCTTGACGCCTTCCGTGATGCGCTTCTCAAAGGCGGCGAATTGCTCGTTGGTCGAGAGCTCTCGCGTGTAATCGTCGAGTTGCTTCTTCTTACGCTCTTCGTAGTCGAGGTATTTTTGTTGACGACTCGAGACGACGTTAGTGCCGTGTTCGGACTCGCTCATCACGGCTTTGATGCGATTCATCGAACCGAGCGAGACAACTTGCATGGGCAGATCCTCTTGACGTTTTGCGAGCGAAAACGCGCTCTCCGCCATGTCCAACTCCGCCTGCTTGGCTTGGTCGTTCTCCAGTGCGATGCACGAGATGAAATACAGGCACGAGGCGATCATCTGTTGGTTTCCTTCTTGCTCGAACGTCTTCTTGAGCGCGCGCCCGAGTTGATTCTTCGCGTCTCCCATTTGGCCTTGCCGGTGTAGGGCGCATCCGCTGGTGAAGAGGGCGAGCGTTTGATTCACGAGCGACGTCTGACCCTCCTTTTTGTCCTTATCCTTGTGCTTTCGAATGATCGGCCCGACCAGCTCGAGCGCCCGACTCGCTCCGTCGTTATCGTCTTCGCATAGAATGGAGAGCGCGGAGCACATCGTGGCGACATCGCGCCAGCTCGGCGTGCTCGCCAATGACGCAGCGCGCGCAAAGTGCGAGCTCGCCTCCTTATACTTGCCAGTAGCGTGCAAGCAGTGAGCCATCACCATTTCAACGTGAGATGCCATGAGACTCAGCGTTTGCGGATACGTTTCAAGCATGTCCATGAGCTGGCACGCGACGTCGAAAGCCACGTCGTACTTCGTCGACGTGAGCGCAATCGAGGCAATCGACTCGAGAATGAGCACCCTGAGGTGCAAGTACGGTCGCGCGTCCTGACCGACCCGGAATTGCATCTCTTTGTCACACGTCACCCACAACCGCTCGCTCTCACCGTCACCATCGTTGTTCCCTTCGATCACCCCCTCTTCCGTCTTCACGACGGGTGCTTCGCCGCCCTGAGGTAAGACGCCGAGCTCAAAGAGCGCAGTGTCCACGAAATCCTTTGCCGCGTTGAGGTGCAGCATGGCCGTCGTCAAGTCACCTCTCGGACGCAAAACCTCGGCAGAAAGATATCTCGCTAGCGCAAACGTGGCGGAGTCGGGAAGCCACTTGTACGCCGTGTCGTTCGAGTACTTCACCTCGTTGATCAACAGTTTGAGCTTGCTCGGATAGTTCTTTGCCGCTTCTGGATCTCCCTCCATGAGCTTTCCGAGCGTACGAATCAACGCGTAGTGAAAACGCAATCTCGCGGTGTCTTCTGGAGCCTCATTTTCAGCGAGCATCTTCGCCATCGCTTCGTCCGCCGCCTTTGCGGCTTCGAACACGTGCGAGCTCTCGCTCCCGCTCGCCCGCTGCATGAGCGCCCGCTGCAACTGCGCCATAGTGAACAAAACCTCCATCTTCGATCCCTTATCGCCGTGTATCTTCTGAACCTCTCTCAGACCAGCGTTCAAGTAACTCTCACACGTCGACCAATCCTCCTCCGCCGCGCACGCGTCCGCGTGCTCCAGGTAATAGTGAAACGTCCACATCGTCCACGTCGGATCCTCCGGCAGGCGCTCTCGCATCCCGATCGCCGCCTGCAATCCCCTCTGCGTCGCCGCAAATCGCTGTCGTCGATACTCTCCTCCCATCATCTTGTAGCACCGTCCCAACAAGCTCAATCCGTGCACTCTTAACTCCTCGCACGCTTTCAGCGGTCGCAACAGCACCTGCGCCGCCTCCAGGTGCGTCTTCGCCCGCGCGCAATTATCCGTCCACTCCATGAGCACGCTCGCCAGCTTAATCCGCGCTCGGGCCTCCGTGGAGGGCAAGCACTTCGCCCGCGTCTTCGCGTTCGCGTTCGCGATGAGCGTCTCGAGGACTTTGATGAGCGCCAGATGGTCGTCCGCTCGCTCGAGCTCGAGCGCCAGAGCGATGAGCGCGGGGGCGAGCGAGCGGCTCTGCGGCGTCTCCGTGCGCGTCGACGGAGGTACGGCGGGCTCGGAGGGGGCGGTGGACCCCGTCGCCTTCGTGCGCGGTTTTCGAGCCATCGCGGTCGCGGTGAGGCGTCACAAAGTGGGGAGAGGTGACGATCAAATTCAAAATCTAAATCACTCGGCGAATTTGGCGGGAACGCGCGCGCGTCGGACGCCGGAGCGCCTTGGACGGGAACGGTGACCGCTCACGACGAGTGAGCGAAGTAGATTGAGAGAACGAAACGAGTGGGATTGAAGGCGATGAGGGCGGCGATGGGAGCGGCGATGAGAGCGGCGGCTGCTGGGTAGAGGAAGAACTCAGTGTTCTCCAGAAACGGCAGCGCGTTGTACCCAATGAAGGCGCAGTAGTTGTGATAGACCAACGCCACGGCGTACAACGCGCAGCTCAGCGCACTCGCGAGCCGCCCTTCGGCACGAAGCAGTGGACTAAGCGTGAGCTGAACGACGTAGAGCAGGACGTACGTCGGTACAAAGGCGTTGCAGTGCACGTCGAACGCGTACAGCCACTCCACCCGCTGCTCCACCGCGTGCGAGTGCCCACCCGGAAGCTTCGTTCGAAGATGCGTGTTCGCCAGATGCCACGAAACCGTCGCTAACACCGCCCCCACACCCAAATAATCCCCGATCACGCACCGCGCGACGACCCTCGCACTCCCGCTCGTCCCGCCGTCTCCGTACGCCGCGCACCACCCGATCGCCGCCAAACCGACCGCTACGCACGACAGCACGACGAACGTCGGATCGTCCCGCGCCCAGTGATTCTTCGTCTGCTTCCGATACGTCGTGTGTCTGTACACCGCCTTCGGGTTCACGCACATCGCCGCCGCCTGCCATAACGAATACTCAACGTCCATTTGCCGCCAGCGAAACGCGCGTCGGAGATAGTGCCCCGTCTGCGCGCTCTTCGCCGCCGCGGCGACGTATACCCGGTACCGCTCGGCGTACGACGCTCGGCGGTGCGATCCCCGAGACTCCGCGGCGTCCGAGCTCGTGGTCGGAAGCATTTCTTTTGAGAGTTTTCAACCGAAAGTCGTTGCGAGATGGTGTCAACACCGAATGGATCTCGCGTTCGTCGTCGCTATGCTCGCTCTCGTCGCGATCGAGCGCGCTTAGAAGCGCACGTGACGGCCAACGGAGGGCTTGCGCGCGTCGATGTGCGTCGACCGAGACGGCGCGCGCGGCGGGGTGTGCAGTTGCGAGGCGCGTGTGCGGCTTCGATTCGCGGCGGAGGCGGGGCGGCCCCGGGGGCGCCTGAGACGTCGCACGCGGGCGCGGGCGTACACGGCGTTGGCATGAATCTCATGAAAATCGATCGTCTAATGATTCCGCGAGGTGATCCTAAAACCCGCGATCCTCGGCGTCTGGATCAAACTCGAAGTCCTCTGGAGGTGCGGGCTCGTCGTCATCCGCCGCGGCGGGCGCAGCAGGTGGTTCCACGGGTTTGAATTGCGCGTCGACGTATGCGATCTCTTCTCCCACATCGGTGTCGCGAAGGACGATGAAGCTTCTGGTGTGGCACTTGGACGCGGAGACCGCGATCGGGACAAAGCGGCTGCCTTGGTCGAATCGCACATACTTTTCTTGCGCCGGAGTCACGCGGCTCGGGTTTGTGAGCTCCTCCGAGCTCGGTTCCGGGAGGTCTATCTTCTTCTCGTCTTCGCCTCCTTCCTTCTTTGCCTCGGTGGTCTCCACGTCCATCGCGTCCTCACCCGCGGGCTTGTCTTCACTCTTCACAGCCGTGTCCACCTCCATGCCCTCGGTGCCCTCCGCCTCCGCCTTCTTCTTGTCTGCCTTTGCTTTCGCCTTTGCGGTCGTACTGAGAACAGCCTTGACGACCTTTCCGTCGTCCTTTTTGTCATCTTCGGTCGTCGCGGCCGCATAGGCGAACGTCGATGGCTTACAGTGCGACGTCACCGAGCAGTGCGGCATGTTGAGCGTACCGTCCACGGCGATGAACGCGGTGGGGACGAACACGAGGGATAAGAAGTAAGAGAGGGGATACCAGAACCAGTACTGAGTGAAAACCATCATACCAAGCACCGATGTCATCCTCGGTCGACCTGTCTTGGAGCGCAAGCCCACGGTGACGTTTCGACCGCCTGCGTCCAAGATCCCCTGCGCCATGATTGCGCCCATCTTGCACATGGTCGTCTCGTGTGAGTCTTGAATGTGACCTAGCACCTTCTTGCGGAACGGCTCGAGCTGCTTTTCGCTCTGCTGTATGCGAACGAACGCTGTGGCGATGAGCGCACCTTGCTGGACGAAGTCCACCGGGTCGTTCATCATCGGCTCGAGAAGCGCAATCGCCTCTGGCATGCCAGTGCCAGCGCACGCGACGCCGACCGCCATGGCGGCACCATATCGTACGTGCGGATTGTACGACTCAGCCAGGAGAGCAACAACTCGCGGACATTGCTCTGGAGTGGACATCAAGACGAAACCGAGCGACATGCACGCGGAGCGACGGACGTCATCCGACACGTCGGAGACCGCCATGTGCAGCAGCTTGCGAAGCGCATTGTTGTTCCCAGTCCCCGCGTACGCTGATGCAATGGCGAGGCAACCACCGTATCTCATGATCTTGTCTCCATCGTGAATCATGGCTTCGATCAAATCATCCCCATCCTCTTCTCGGCCGTACACAGTGAGCGCCATGCCGAGCGAGCAACCTCGAACAATCTTCCCGTGGCTCGTCTTTCCACAGTACTGATGAATTTCCTTCGCGCGCGGCGTGCAAGAACCGGCGTACAGCAAGCCGAGACCGATACCGGCGGCTTCGCCCGCAACCGCACTGTCGGTACGCAAAATACGGAACATCTCATCGTCTACCTGCGCGTTCCCTGTGCCCACCGCAGCGAGCCCCAAGCCAAGGCAGGCGCCATGTTGGATCACCTCGTTGTTGTTACCGCGAGCACGTTCGAGGAGGAAAGGGAGCGCGTCTCCTGGCTGACCGGTGTGAATTAGACCCATCGCATATAACGCTCCACCGAGCGTGTACGGACTCGGGGCTGGAAGAAGCTGCGAGAGTAGCTGCCGAGAGTCCTTGGTGCGTCCGCGGTGAATAACGCCCACCCCGGCGGTGGCGCTGAATCTAGCCCAATTCGTCGCTCTAGCCAACCAATCTAAATTTTCACGTAAAAACTTATCACACGTGGTTCCTGCGTGCATCAACGCGTTCGCCAGAACCGTGGCCGAGTGGCACACGGAATTTCGTGTCTCCACCGCGGCTTTCACCTTTTTCAAAAGCAACAAGTCAGCGTGGTTGTGCGAGTGCAAAAACTCTAGATACAGCGCCAACGGACGCTCACCGCTCAAGATGCTACGCAGCTTGGAAATCGGAGAACCACCGTCGGCTTGTTCGTCGGCGCTCATTGCCTTCTCCGTGACTACTTCATTCAAGCGGTTCAGGAACGGTTGAATGTCATTCTCAAACAGAGCGAACGCTATCTGATACGCCAACAGTTGCTCCGATTCCTCTCCTGCGATCAATTTGCTCAACACTTCCGCGATTCCATCCGCATCTTCAAGCAACATCAAGCACTGGCACATGCTTAGAAAATTGGGCTCGCTCAGGGAAGCGTACATCTTCGCGAGGAGGCGCAAGACGTGTTGTCTGAAGCCTCGAACGGACACCAGGCTCGTACACACCTTCATGGAGTACGACAAGCAGTCTGAAACCGAGCTCGATCGCGCGACCGCCTCTTCGAACTTATCTAATCGCTTGCTCTCGAGCGCGATGCCGATCGCTTGGAAGTACTGCCCGTCGCTGAGGCACCACTCAAACATGCGCTCCACCACCACCACGAGCTTTTCATCGATCCCATCCTTCTTCGCGTCTCCCAGCGCCTCCTCCATCGTCAGCGCCTGCCTCTTCTCAACGTACTGATCGATCGCCGTCGCCGCGAGCGTTTGCGCGAAATCACTCTGCTCGTTCACGTCAAATTTCTCCCCGGCGCGCAGCGCGTAGTGCAACGCGTCATTCAGCTCCCCCAAGTGATAAAAAACCTACCCCTCACGCGCACGATCGCTCCCGTCAGTCACCGCCTTTCGCCCAAGATCACGCGCGCATCGTTCCCACTCCACCCTCTCCACCCTCTCCTCCCGCGCGTCGATCGCCCTTCCTCCGTCTCGCGCGCGCGCGATCCCATCCCCGATCGCGCGTCCACCCGCGTCTTCTCTCGCATTCCACCCACCTTGCTCGCCAACATCGCCGCATCCTCCCGCCCCTCGAACGTCTCGTCCTCGTACAGCGCCTCGATCGCGCTCACGCTCGACGCGACGCTCGACCACTCGTCGTCGACGACATCTCGCAGTCGTCGCAGCGCGTGCGCGCGAAGCTCCGCGCGGGGTTCGTCCAGGAGCGACAGCAGCGCCGCCGCCGCGGCCGGCGCGCGCACCGCGCTCGCGCGCGCGATCGTCGTCATGTTCGGTCGCGCGCGGCGCGAGATGCCGACGCGAAAGTCAAAGAGATCCGCGCGTTTGACCGACGCCCCGTCCTCGGCGTCGACGACGTCGCGACCGGTGGACGCGGGCGTCGCGACCGGTGGACGCGGGCGTCGCGACCGGGGCGATCGAAAGGGACGACCGGTGGCGTAGGTCCATGGCGGTCGCGCGCACGGGTCGTGGACGTGTGATTTCTTCATGGTGCGAATGGACACTGTGTACGTCGAAAAACATGGCAACCTTGAGAAATTGTATTTATCGACGGAATATTTGAATAGTGGATCAATACGTGGACACAGTACGTGTGAAAACATGGCAACCTTGAGATAAACCGCGTGCGTCCAAGAATGGCATCCTTTGTGTGTGTGCGAATGCGCGCGGGGCCGCGCGCGTTTGGTCGTTCGCGGCGGCGAGGCGGCGGTATGCTCCTTGCGAAGGTTTTTCGATCGTATGTACCGCGCGTGCGCGGTCGTGGCGCGGTTGTGGCGCGCGTGGTCGGCGCGTCCTTTGTCCGGATTTGGCGGTTTATGACTCGTGGGCGGGGGACTCCGCAGACGTGCGCGCGCGGGCGTGGGCGGCATGGAGGTGTTGGGGCGCTGTCGTGGTGTGTGTGCAAACAGTCTATATTATGCGCGAAAATCACGTCGCGCACCATGCATCCACACCCGGTCCAAATCACACACACGACCACTCGTCATCAATATACACCACGCATATGACACCGCATACGCCAAATATACGTACCGACATGTCGTGCGTCCCTGGACATCTGTAAGGAAGTGTGAACGCAAGTTCGCACCTCCCACCCAGCGAAAAGCCCTCCGGTCATCGTACCCACGGGCTATGGTTCCGGGTCGGTTGTTTCCCAATCGGCGATGGGCTGAGTACCTGGATGAGTGGCAGGACGACCCGGCGCGGCGAGGCGCGCAGCTGACGAATGCGTCGGCGGCGCGCTCGCACAGCCCCGATCGGTCGAAATGCAAACTGCGGCTCTGCATACGAGCCTGCGGCATTCTTCGTGTTTCACGATGGATGCGCGGAAAAGAAGCTTGTACCGATAGCCGTTGGCTAAACGTATTACTTTATTATTGCAAGAACCCTCGAAACCTTGAGCATGTGTGTGTTTGTTTTCACTATTCACACCGAGCTCGGTGGCGAGTGGCTTGCGTGACGGTGCAGCCTGCGCGAAACGCCATGTGATTGTGATGATCTGTATGGAATGTTTCGAGTGCGTTGGTTGTCATCAGGAGGACCTTCTGTAGGACCTACGTGAGGGCGTTTCAATCGCGTTCGCACATGAGGCGGGAGCCTTGTGTGTGTTCGTGAGACGTCTGATTTTCTAATCAAACTTTCAATCACTTTTGGCCGGGAGGCTAATTGTGGCGCGTCGCGTCGATTGTATTGATCGGTTTCGACCGGTTGATATATTCGTCGTTGTCGTGTCGAAAGGATAGATACCTGGTTGATCCTGCCAGTAGTCATATGCTTGTCTCAAAGATTAAGCCATGCATGTCTAAGTATAAGCGTTATACTGTGAAAC
>NC_014437.2:115747-123726 GCF_000214015.3 Ostreococcus tauri | reverse complement strand
GAGGAACCATCCGTTCTCACATTTGGTATTGCGCTCGGCTGAAAAGCCGATGGCGCGAAGCTACGTGAGACATGCTAATAGCTGAACGCCTCTAAGCTAGAAGCAGTCCTCGATGGAGCACTATCTACCGGTCCGTCGTTAACCGACTACGTATAGTTTATGAATAGCATTGCGACCGCAATTTTGAACGGCCGGACCGATACATCCTTTGTAGACGACTTAAATGCGCTGCGGGGTACTGTAAATAGCAGAGTAGCCTTGCTGCTACGATCTATTGAGGTTCATCCCTTGCAGCTAAGATGTGTTGTTCTTTTCAAACAAGAACACACCCCTCCCCATTTCCATTTCCTCTCTGACAGAACCGCACACGCGGGTGTTTTTACCACGCACTAAAAACGCCCGCGTCAGAGCTGAGACAATGGAACTGCGGAGGGCTGTGCTCTCGACGCGCGACATCTCTGCAGCATGCACACCAACATCATCTCTGGAACACGACGCACTCGTCCGACAACCGACCGTCCGCGAGTTCATCAACCAGAGGCGGTGTTGGTGTACCCACACACGCGGGTGTTTTCACCATGGAGAAATTCACACACAAATGCTCTCTCACGTGTGAGCAAACAGTCTGATGATGACCACCCACGCGTGTCTGTGTACCCACACACGCGGGTGTTTTCACCATGGAGAAAATCGCACACAACTGCTCTCTCACGTGTGAGCAAACAGTCTGATGATGACCACCCACGCGCGTCCACGGGCGATGGGTCGCGACGAAGTCCCAATCAATCCGCGTCCGCACCGCACATCGCGCGCGCGCGGCCGCGTCGATCACGCCAACCTCGCGCGCTCGCCTTGAATCATCAACAGCCCGCTGTCCGCGCGCCGAGTGGGATCGCGCGCGGTGGGTGGGGTCCGAGGCGTGGCGTGGATGAAGGCGAAGGAGACGATGGACGACGACGGTGGTGACGTGGCGGACGTCGACGTCGAGCTTCGCGCGCGCTGGCGAGCGGCGATTGGCGCGGAGACGCCGTACGCACGACTCGTGTTCGATACGCCTCGCGCGCGCGCGGTGCGCGAGCACGACAACTGGCGCGCGCTGTCGACGGCGGCGGCGGGCGACGACGTCGACGCGGATGATGGGTTCCGCGTCGCCTTTAAGCGTTACTTCGTCAGCGATTACGTCTTCGTGGAGGATTTCATCGATTTGCTCGCGCGCGCGCTCGCGTCGGCGCCGAGATTTGGGATTAAGACGTGCCTAGGGGGGTTTTTGAACGAGCTGCTGCGAGGCGAGGCGACGCTGTTTCGCGAGTCGTTGCGCACGCTGTGGAACATTGACGCGGATGACGTAGACTCGCTGCGAGCGATAGGTGATGAAGATGTGTCGATGGCGATGTCGAAATTTCTGCGGCGTATTGCTGATGATGGCGATTGGTTGTCGCGCATCGCCGTCGTCGCCATCGCCGAGGGACTGTACTTGTCCTGGGGACTGCGCGTCGTCAACGCAGACGTGCAAAAAGTCGCGAGTGGGCTTGTTGACGGGGCGAGCGCGGAGCGCGTATTATATGCCAAGTGGGTATGGCCGCTGCACTCGAGCATCGAATTCCAACGCGCTGTATGCGCCTTCGTGGAGGCGTTTAATGACGCTTGGCTTGATGCGGACGAAGGCTCCAGAACGCGTTGTGAAGCCAACGTGCGCGAAATGTTAGACTTAGAGCTGGCGTTCACGGAGTTATTGTCGTCCTCGTAGTTATGTAATCAATGTGCGTACTTAGATCCAACGCACCGAGCGACGCGAGTGTCAACACGAGAAAACGCGTTAAAGGTCACCACGGGGGTGGATGTCCGCGTCGCGATCGTCGCCGTCGCGCGGGTCGGTTCGATCGCGCAAGTCAGTGACTCGCGCGGTCGGTCGCGTAACGACTTCGCGACTTTTGTGTGCTACTCGCGTAAATATTCTTACAAGGGTTTTCGAAAATACAATATGTGCCGAGATATTTTTTTGCGGCCTACTGGTACCTACCGGTAGGCCGACGCGACGCGACGAGGCCGCACCACCCACGCGTCGGTTGCTATAAGTATGATGATCATCGTCGGTGGACGTATGGAGTTATTTCACGCGAGCTGACGGACGAAACCGAAGACGAGCGGCGTTACGCCAGGCGTCTAAAGTGAAACTCGTACGCGTGCGCGGGGGCGGGGGCGAGGTTTCCGCGCCCTCCGCCTAATCCGTTGCCGTTACCGCGGCCGATCGATGCAGATTCGACGCGGTCGATGGCATCGATGGCAATGTCGAGCTGTAGACCTCGGGCTTCGGAGCGGCCGGTGCGGCGAACGCGCAGGAGGACGCGCTTGCTTCCGTTGGCGCGTCCAGCAGAGTGGAGGACGACGTCGTCGGTGTTGGGTGAGTTGGTGCTCGCGGCGTACCAGGAAACGATGCCAGAGTATGTTTCCATCCATTGATCGATGCTCGCGTGCGTGTTGTGGACGTAGAGGTTGAGCGCGTAGGTGCCCGTGGCGAGATCGCCGAACTGGATGCCCGTCTCGGTCCAGTCGAGGCCCAACTCGAACGTTTTGACGAAAGTCGCGACTTGGTTGAGACCAGTTCCGCTCGGAACGTCCGATGGGAGCGGGGAGAGCTGACGAGGGAACAACCGACGGAAGTGAAAGTTGTACATCGCGTCGCCACTCGTGCCGCCTTCGATTCTCGCCTCGAGACGAAGACCCAAATTTTGGGTTCTCCACGTTCTTCGAGTGCGGAGACGAATCAATTTATCGCGTCTCCCGCGACCACCGGCGTGGAGGGTGATTTCATCGCTCTCACCGTTGTTCGTACCGCCAGAGTACCACGACATGATGCCGCTGTAAGTCTCCGTGGCCTGACCGCCGCCCACGGCCCAGTTGGACGCGGCGTAGAGCATGACCACGTAGGTGCCTGTCGACAAGTCGCCGTAACCCACGCCGACATCCGTCCAACCATCGCCGAGCGTAAACGTCCGCGTCTTTTGTATCACTTCATCCATGCCGCTTTTCGTTGAAGTGCTCAACGTGGCTTGGGGATGTGGATACAAAAACGCGCGAGTAAACGTAAACGAGTACGTCGATTCGGAATAGGTGCTCGTCGTCGCTGCAGCTTGGAGCGTCAACTTGCCATTCACTTCACGAAGAACACGTAATCGAATGTATTGATCGTTGCGTGCGTGACCGGCGGCGTGAAGGTCGACCTCGTCGGCGTCGTTGGAGTTTGTCGTGTCAAAGTGGCTCCAAGACATAATTCCCGAATACGTCTCAGACCACTGCCTCCCACCTGCGGCGTGGTTGTTCACAAACAAGGTGACGAAATACGCACCAACTCTCAAGTAATCGTCGCCACGGATCCCGACGTCTGTCCACGTGTCCAAGAGTCGAAGTCGCTTTTTGACGACGACGCGATCGGCAGCGATGGGTTCAGTTCGGATGCTGGAAACTTGCGCCGCCGGGACTGCGGATGGAAGCGAGCACGTAATGTGCGACGTACTCTCCTCTTCACACACCTTTGCATCGCTAGATTGCTTCTCGGAGCACGCATGAAACACATCTTGTACGTGGAAATCACCCTCACTGTCGTACACTCGCGATATGTCGTCGCTAAAGTCGTACACGATGATTGCTGGATCTGCCGACAGCCCCGCGTCGCCGCCGTGCTCCAAGCCCTCAGCCAACGCGGCGCCGGCGTCTTCAACTTTGCTCTTGGCAGAATTCAAAAGCGAAGCCGGATCGTCCGTCGGTAGAGGTTTTATGGCAATGACAGCGCTGACTTGCGTCTTTGGGATTTGTAAATACCCTCCGATACCCGCGTAACTGAAGAGACATTCTTTCTTGATTGCCGCGCTGTAATCCCAATCTGTCCACATCGCGATCAGCGTGTTTGCGCCTTCTTCGTGGCACATGACGTCTTTTTCTTGCAGTGCGACGAAAGCGTCGAGACCAACGTACACATCCTGTCGCGCCGACCCTTGTGGTCCAGCGCATACCGGCCCAGCGCACAACCCGACGAAAAGTTTACCCAACTGGGTGACGAGGCCCACTTGAAGTCCGGACACGACGGCGCCCGAAGCCGGGCTTTGCGCGAGAACCGACGGCGTACCAGCGGTGACTGAGGGCGTTTGAGAGAGCGTCAAAGAGATTGGAAAGTCTATCTCGACTTCTAATTCAATTTCTCCCTTCATGTCGGTTCGGAAGAAGTACGGCATATCGATCGAAAAGTCCAAGTCCGCGACCAACGCGAGGAGTGGACCGGCGATGGGAATGTTCATGACTTTTGACACCGAGTTCGAAGTCACGTTGAAAAAGTCCTTCAATATTTCCCCGTCGTGAAAGATGGAGTGTTCAGCCTTGAATGCCGCGGTGAAAGCGAGGCCCAGAGAAAATTCTGCGCTAACCTCTGTGCCTTTCATCTCATCTAAAGCCGCCATCAAATCAGACGTGAAACGGTCGAGTAACCGAGAAAAGTTCACCCCGAGGTCGGCTGCATCACGTGTTTGTTCTGCAGAGTCTCTCGTCGACGCTGTGGGTGCGCGATGTCGGTTGAATGTGGACGGGTCAAGCAAGAGATCGTAAAGTTGCGAGATACGCTCGAATACCTCGTCTTCTTTCGATGCAAGCTGATCCTTGTATTTGAGCTGTAACGCACGCAAGTCTCGCTTCTCGTCAACGCTCAGTAAACGTCTTCCACCGAAAAATGTGCCGTCACCCAACTTTTTTACGTCATCGATAAAATCTAACAGACCAGTACTCGAAATGGTTTCGTCGACAAAATTGGATACCAACTGCTGGAAGGCGCTCGAAAGCTTCGTAGACACGGTCCTGGGAATGTGCAACTTTGTAAGTTTCGCGCACGTTCGCATATTGAGATGTGGAAACTTGATCAACATTGGGTTTGGGGCGTCATCTTTAAACTTTTCGGGCCAGGGCATGAGGTAACTCTGCGAATCGTAATCGTCCATGCCTTGAAATCCAATGTCAGTGCAAGGTCCGTCGCCAGAATCGTCACTCGCACCCAACGACGCACGTTGAGCCTCGTCACCGAAAAGCGTCGGCGCGCTCGTCCACACGCGGGACTCTACGGTTTCTCCCCGAAACACATTTGCCAAATCCCGTCGCACTTCGACAAGAGCGCGTCGTTTGTCTCTGTGCGCTTGCTTGGACCCAAGGTTCGCGGCGGATGCACTCGAGACGTGATTGAAGGATTTCATAAACGCATCATGGATCGCACCGGCGAGATTTTCGACATCCAAGCCGAGGAACGGGGCAATCGCACCTTCGACAAGTTTTCGAATTTCGCTTTCCAGATTGTTTGCAACGTTTTCGAGCGCAGACTGCGCGTCGTCAATCGCGTTCATCACGTCGTCTGAAAACGCGTCCAAACTCTCGAGCGCTTCCATTGTGTGCGCGCGCGCCATTTGTTCAAACTTCAAAGCTTCTTCATGCCATTTCTCCACCGTGTCGCGGATCCCCGGAACCAAGTCTAAAACTTGGTTTACGTCTGTCGAGCGCACCAAGTCGGTGTACTTTTCCAGACGTTCCTTGGCTAACCTCGTATAGAAGGACACATCATTGCGCGCGCGTATCGCTTTGTCTTTCCAACTATTGACTTCCGCGTGGAGACCATCGACGAGCTTCTCAAGGCCTCGCACCTTCCCCGCGAGCTCATCCGCCTGATTTTTCCACTTGTTCACCTCCTTCTCAAGGTCGGCAATCACGTCGTCCCACCACCAACCCAGCGACGCCGTCGTTCGTCGCGACGCGCCCGTCTCGCTCGCCCCATCCCCGAACCGATCGACCGCAAACGCACCCAACCGTCCCCGCTCGATCGTTGTCGTCGTCGTCGTCGTTCTCGCGCCGGCGTAAAACGCCACCGTCGCCGTGGTTGCCAACACCAAAATCAACGCAGCCGCGCTCGGCATCGTCATCCATCGTCCCCGTCGACCGCGTTCGCGATGACGTCCGGATCCGTCGTCGTCGACGCCGATGGGTAACAGCGCGTCCGTTTCGTCGCCGACGTCGGCGCCCACCGCGCCGTACGTCGACGCCATCGCGAGTGCGTCTGGCGTTGAATGATATTTACACGCGCGCGCGCGGTTACATCAATCGATCAAACAATCCTCGGTTCGTGACGCTCGACTCGACTCGATCCGACGCGACGCGACGCTCGACTCGACGCGACTGAACGATCACGATCGATTGACGCCGAATCGGCGCGCTTGATCGAGACGACGCGTCGTCGTTCGTCGTCGTCGGGGTGCCGCTTCGCTTCGTTTGGTGCCTAATTTGTACGCGTAAACAGTACGCAACGACGACGGGCGACGACGACGGGCGACGACGACGGGCGACGACGAGGGCGACGACACGGATAGTCGCGCGCTTCGAGCGAACGAGCGAGTCATCGATCGAGCAATGCCAGGAGACGATGACTCGAATCACATCGAATCACATCGAATCACGCACAGCCGTCGCTGAGACGACGGCGTAGTCGCTCCGGACGCCACGGTTGCTCAAAAAGGGCGTGACGCTACTGTCCGTGGAGGTCGCGTCCATCGACGACGCAGCGACGATAATACGCACGCTCAGCACTCTTTTACAACGGTCGCGGCACACGCTCAGCGTCGAGGCGGAATGTGTGCGATGACAACGATGCACTTCCTATTGTGCGCTGATAGCACGCGTGTGCGACGAACGCGCGTCTGATGAGAAGACGAAAGAGGGCGCAATTGGAGAAATGAACAATGCGATGTGAACTTCAAGGGAGAATCTATCTTAGTGCTTGGCTGCGGCCTCGGTGTGCGCCGCCTTCGCAGCAGCGTACGCGCGCTCGACGTCCGTGTCGGCGTTGAGCTCATACACCTGGTTGAACGAGTAGGGATTTTGGGAGAGCTTGGACTTGAATACCTTGCCCCCGCACGTGGCGGTCGTGGAACTCATGACAAGTTTAGTGTGCTTATCGTCCGAGCCTTTCGCTGGGATGAAGACATTGGTGAAGACAGCGCCATCAGGCAAGATGAGTCCCTCATCGGATTCGTCCACAACGTTGTACACCACGCAGTTGTGTGCACGAATGTTCTTCGCTGTAACGTTCACGAGCAGTGAATTGGAAATATCAGCGTTCTTCGTGCGAACGTGAGAGACCACGGATGAGGCGACGTGACCGGCGTCGATCTTCGAAGCGAGCACGACGGTGGACTCATCCACCTTGGTGGCGCCGAGCTGCGCGTCGACACGTCTCGCACCCTCGGGGATGCCGAGATACAAACGCAGCGACTTGGCCTCTTCACTATCGCCGAGCGCCAATAAGTTGTTCTTCATATACAGGGCGAGCAAGCCGTAGTCCCACCAATACGAGCCCTCGCCGACGTTTATGGCGCCAAACATGCCCTTGTCTGGGTGTGCGGCCAAAAGCTTCGCCCGGAACGCCTGCATGCGATCGTGATGCGATGACGATTGTTCCTCGGCTTCGCCCTTGGTCGACATAACCTTCACGTAAGCATCCTTACTGAGCGTCAAGGGCATCCAGAAGTGCGGATCGCTATCGAACTTCGCTGTCTTACCTGCGATTTCAATTTTGAACTCTTCGAGCAAGCCGCTAAGCAACGGCGCAGAGAGTGAGAACGAGCCGAGGGACGGACCGACACCGGCGACGGAGCCGAACGACTTCAATAATTCCGCCGCAGTATCGTAACTCACCTTCTCCACCTGCGTCGCCTCGTTCGCCTCGTTCACGGCGATCAAGCCGTACTTTTCCAACCCTCGCTCGCGCCACTCCTCTGCCGTAGGCATCGGGCCCATGAACGCCAGGATGTCCGCGTGATGCTTGCCACTGGCTCCATGACCCGCGGCGGGAACGAAGATTTGATCGCCCCAGAACACACTGCACCGTCCGGCGCGCTCGGAGGCGTACCTACCCGTCTGCCGAATGACTGCTTCAAGGATGGTCAAGTTTTCCTTGC
>NC_014437.2:70774-105727 GCF_000214015.3 Ostreococcus tauri | reverse complement strand
CAAATGCGCTCTCACGTGTGAGCAAACAGTCTGATGATGACCACCCACGCGTGTCTGTGTACCCACACACGCGGGTGTTTTCACCATGGAGAAAATCACACACAAATACGCTCTCACGTGTGAGCAAACAGTCTGATGATGACCACCCACGCGCATCCACGGGCGATGGGTCGCGACGCATCGCGCCATTCGCCATGGCGTCGACGCGCCTCGCCCTCGCCCCCACCGCGCCCGCTCGATCGATCGCTCCGCACCCTCGCGCGCGCGTCGTCCGATCGGCGTCGGCCTCGACCGAACACGTCCTACCGGACGGCGTCGTCCTCGAGCGCGTCATCGGGACCCCCGCGAGTTCGACGACGACGACCGGCGCACCGCTCGTCTTCGTCCACGGCTCGTATCACGCCGCGTGGTGCTACGAGGAATATTTCGCGAGATATTTCAACGCTCGCGGGCGAGCCACGGTGTCGGTGTCGCTGCGAGCGCACGGCGCGTCGGGGACGACGCCCGGGCGCGCGGCGGCCGGGACGCTCGCGGAGCACGCGCGGGACGTCGGAGACGTCATCGAGCGCGGAATGGGCGAAGCGGGAACGAGCGGACGGGCGCCAGTGTTAGTTGGACACTCGTTCGGGGGATTGGTGGCGCAGCGCGTGGCGGCGGACGACGTGCGATTGGGCGGTTTGGCGCTCCTCGCGAGCGTCCCGCCGAGCGGAAACGGAGCGATGGTGAAGCGATTCTTAAAGCGCGATCTGTGGGCGAGCCTGAAGATTACGTACGCGTTCATCACGAAAGCGTTCGGGAAGAACGCATCGCTGTGTCGGGAGTGTTTCTTTTCTCCAGATTTGCCCGAGCGCGACGTCGAGCGCTTCATGAAGAAGATTGATTCCAGCGGCGCCCTGCGCATGTTCGATTTGAAGACGCTCGACGCCGAGCTCCCGGTGCCCAGACCGAGCGGGACGAACAATCGCGACATTCCAATCTTAGTCCTCGGCGGCGATCGCGATTTCGTCGTCGACCGCGAGGGTTTAGAGGAGACGGCGAGATGGTACGGCGCCGCCGCCGCGCTCGACGTGCTCGGTGGCGTCGCCCACGACGTCATGCTCGACCGCGATTGGGAGCGCGCCGCGCGCGCGCTCGAAAAGTGGCTGATAGAAAACGATTTGTGACGATCCGTCCACGCCGCGCGCAATCGTCTCGAATTCCCTCTCGCTCGCCCGCGTCGTCTCTCCCGCCGCGCGTCCGCCGCGCGTCCGCGTCGCCGTCCCGGTCGCCCACGCGCCACACCCACGCGCGCACCTCCCGTCGCTCGCATGCGTTCGATCGCGCCCTCGCACGCGCGCCCACGCGTCGCATCCAGCGCCCGTCGCGCGGTCTCCACGGCGAGCCGCACGGCGTCGTCGACGCGCACGATGGCGAATGCGATGACGTCAGCGTCGATGATGACGGATGAATCCATCGACGCCCCGAACCCGAGCGCGATCTACGACGTCGTGGACGAGCGAGAGATGCTGTACGGCCCCTCGAACACGTTCCCGATCACCCCCGATGAGCTCATCGTGCGGTGTAAGCGCGCGCTTCGAAGCGGTTTCGCAGCCATTGGCGACGAGCTCGCGGAGAACTTTGAATTCATCGGCCCGGTGGTGGGACCGCTCGGGAAGGATGCGTTCGTGCGAGCGGTCGGGGGGTTCGATCTCACCACGGGATTTCCGGACATGAAGAGTAATTATCATCACTTCCGAGTGGATCCGTTCGAGACGAACCGGGTGTGGTTCCAGAACCGCACGACGGGGACGCACGCCGGGAAGCTCGCCGGACGGTTCGAAGCCACGGGCACGGAGGTCGTGTGCCCGCCCCAGGCGCTCTCGATGACGTTCAACGAAGAGGGTAAGATTACCAAAATAACCGTCGGCGTCGTGATGGATCGAACGCTCGGGAACACGGGCGGATTGGGCGGCGTCTTTGGCTTGTTCAACGCCATCGGCTCGCCCCTGCCGTTCCCGGAGGCGCGTCCTTGGAAAATGTCGAAGCGGTACAGATTCTTCCAATTCCTCGGTCGTCTCGCCGCCAAGCGCGAAAACAAGGACGCGTGATAGATCGGCGCCTTCAAAGCGTCTTCATCGTTCGCGGCACATGTGTAATTCATTCCTCCTTGACGCCTCCGTCGCCGCCGTCCCGGAGGCGCCGCGGCGTCGTCGCGTCGTCGCGTCATCATCACTTCACGACGCTCCACGCGTTCCACGATGCCCGAGCTCCCGGAGGTGGAAAGAGCGCGGCGTCTCGTCCACGACCTCTGTCTCGGATCCACGATGACGTCCGTGCACCGTCCGGTGTTGGATGACAAAGTTTTCGTCGACGTCGACGTCGGTGCGTTCGAGTCGGCGCTCGCGAAACGAAAAATAATCGCGAGCGAACGACACGGGAAACAGCTGTGGTGGACCCTGGATGGGGAAGACGCGAAAGTGCCGTGTTTTCACTTCGGCATGACGGGCGCGTTCGTCGTGCGAGGGCTGGATGGGATTCAGTATTATAACTCAAAGGCGACGGGCGCGGGCGATTGGCCGCCGCGGTTCGCGAAGGCGACGTTTGCGTTCGATAACGGGATCGAACTCGCGTACGTCGATCCGAGACGGTTTGGAAAGATTAAACTCGTGCGTGACGTGAAGGAAGTGATCGGGGGACTGGGGGTGGATCCGTCGAAGGCGCTGCCGGAGGGCGACGCGTTCGCGGCGATGTGGAAACGACGAAGCGCGCCGATTAAGACGGCACTGATGGATCAGAAGATCATGGCGGGGATCGGAAATTGGATGGCTGACGGTATGTTTCTAGAATATCGACGAATTTCGCGCTTTGTCCCAGGTTTGAGCGAACACGGACTGACGACGCGATCGCGTCTCTTCGCTCGACAGAAATCTTATACCGCGCGCGCGTGCACCCGGAGACTCGGGCGAACGAGATGACCGACTCTCAGCTCGAGGCGATTCGCGAGCGCATACTCGAGGTCGTCACCGTCGCGTGCGCGGCGAACAGCGACCACGATTTATTCCCGTCCGATTGGCTCTTCCACCAGCGTTGGGGCAAGACGGATGGCGCCAAGGTGAACGGCGACGCCATCAAGTTCATCGAGGTCGGCGGTCGAACCACGGCGTACGTCCCAAAGCTGCAGCTCAAGACCGATCGCGCGATCACCATCAAGCGAGAGATCAAGCGCGAGCCCGAAGCGGAGCACACGACCGATCCACCAAAGCCGAAGCGCGCGCGCGCCGCCGCGAAGCGCGCGTCGAGCGCGAAAGCCTCGCCCGCCGCGCCCGCCGCGCGCGTCACCCGCGCCAGCGCTCGAGCCATCGCTTGATCTGTACACTACGTGTAAAAAAGTCATTTATTACGCTTATTCACGTCGTCGGCGTCGCGAACGCGTCGCTCGATCGACTCTCGCGTCGCCGACGGCGTCCCGCGCGTCCGGCCGGCCCAACCGTCTCTCTCGCCGCGCCGCACAACCGGGGAAGCGGCGTTATTGTTCCGGGCCCGCGTTGGGCTTCCACACACGCGGCTTTGAGAGGGCTCTTCTGATAAGCAGTGCCCCGTGTGCCGCGAGCTCTGCGTGAAGCCCGCGGTGTTGCCGTGCGGGCACGTCGCGTGTTTGTGGTGCACGCACTGCGCAATGTCACACCTCGGGGAGTCCCACTGCGCGCTCTGTCGCGCCCCGTTCAACGCCCTGCCGGCGCTGTCGAGGGCGTTGGAGAATCATCATCTGTGGTGCGACGTCGGGGCGTTCGCGGAGCGATTGGAGCAGAACAGAGCGGAGGAAGTGGAGCGCGGGCACAAGTCGCCGACATTCGCGCGGTGCGACGCCGCGTCGGTCGGACGACACGCAGGAGAAGATGCGATGACGATCGTGGACTTTGGTCAAGCGCTCGACGCGATGGAGAGCGACGAGGCGATCTCGAGTGCGATGAAAGAAGCGGTGGAGCGAGGGAAGGATGGCGCGCGCGGGACGCTCGGGAGGTGCGAGACGTTCGATCCATCGCTCGGGCGAGACGTCGCGGCGTTTCACGCGTGCGCGTGTTTGAATCACAGCCGAGAGCCGGTCGGGGATATCGGGGCGTTTTGCGGGGAGATCGCGAGCAGACCGGTGGTGTGTCAACAGTGCGGGACGCTATACGAGCGCGCGCACGCGGACGTGTTGACCGCCCGAGCGGGCGTGGGCGGTGAGTGGTGCGTCGCGTGCGGAGCGACGAGAGAACCGACGAGGGTGATTTTAGCGCTCAAGGAGGACGTGGAGGCGACGTACCCGAAGGCGTTCATCGAGGCGTCTCGAAAGAGGTGCGACGAGACGCTGGCGAGAAGTTTGGTGGCGCTCGAGCGAGAGATTGAGCGTAAGGAGGCGGAGGAGCGACGTCTCGCGGAAGAACGCGGCGTGGAGATGAACGCAACAGCCACAGTCGCTTGCGGTGACGGTGAGGACGAGGAATTGAGCGAGAACGAGAACGATGATAGCGAGTCCGCGCGTTCGACAGTGGAAATCGGAGGCGCGACCACACTCGTGTTCAATCACGAAACCTTCACGCACTACGGCGTCGGGTGCGACTTTTGCGGTGTCTACCCGATCGTTGGACCTCGATATCAGTGCGAAGAGTGCGCGACCGAGGAGTTCATGGGATTCGATCTGTGCTCAAAGTGCATGCAAAACGTCTTCGAGCACCCCAATCGCAAGCGCGACTACAGATTCGCACAAAATCACACCGACGCTCACAAGATGGTCCTCGTCCGTCCGCGACCGACGCTAATTCACGTCATGAAGAGCCTTCACCCTGAGCTCTCGCACGCGCAGATCATGCAGTGGTTGGAGAGTCAACAGCGCGCGACGCGCGAGGCGGAAGCCGCCGAGGCGGCGGAGGCGGCTGAACGCGAAGAAGCCGCCGAAGAAGACGTCGATCTCGCGCTCGAAGCCGACATAGAATCATCCGACCTCGCTGACGACGAGAGATCGTCTTAGAACCCTTACATTCCTGTCATTGATGTTTTGTACAACGCCCGCCTTCGCGAAAATATCTGCGTCAAACATCTGCACTCGTCCACGCGCGCGCCACACCTCGCGCCGGCGCGCTCGACGGTCCGTCAGGATGCAAATACTTCACGCGATACCATCCGGGTCGCGCGTGTGCCACGCAGCGCGCTTGACGAAGCGAGATTCGACGAATACTCGAGCGTTATCCACCAGCTCGCCATCCGTCCCGATCGCTCCCGACGCCGTTCAACGCGTCGCTAGCGTCCCGTACAAGGACGGTTCGGTCGACAAGACGGTGCTGATCAATGACGCGGCGCGAGAGGCGATTCGGGCGCACAAAGCGGAGCGATTCGTCTCCATCATCGATCCAGAGAGTGAAAAGCTCGGCGAGCTCCTCCGAGTCGTCGACGCGGGATGGAACGCGATCGGGGTCAAGGCGAAGAACGCTGGGCATCATACTCTGTGGCCCGAAGCGTTCGAGGCGGGGAAGGCGCTGCTCGAGGAAGCGTTTCCGGACGAGTGCGATCCGAAGAACGGCGGCGAGGTGCTGAGCGGCGTCGCGTTCGTCAACGAGCGGGACAAGTACGACAGGGCGATCGATTTCATGCAGCGACGAACGAAGGAGGATTTCATCATGAGTAAATATAACCCTCTCGGCAGGTTACACCGAGATCCGGACGCGATCGATTACAAGAGCCCGGGTTGGATGGAGGCGGGGATGGAGCGGAGCGATGAGTACAGTTATCGGTACTATAACATTTGGCTCTTGCGGTCGCCGAGGGATCCCACGGGGCAGGCGTGGGATAAGCCCCTGGTGGTGTTGCTCCCCAGAGACGGTGGTGCTCGAGAGTGGACGTACGACGTGCGAAGACCGGAGGATAACGTCGAGGACGACGCGAAAAAGACGGCGGGGAGCCAGTTCAAGGCGACGATGGAGAAGATTCGAGCCAACCCGATGAGCGCGGCGCCGATGGTGATGCAGGCGTTCAGCACGAAGAAGAAGGAGGATAAATTCGAGGTCCAGGACCCGAACTACATGTCCAGAGGCTCTCCAGAGCTCGAGGCGAGCGACGAGCACGTGTGGATCACCGCGCCGTACATGATATTCGACTCTTTCGACATGTGGCACGGCGCCGGGACGTGGGCGCCCGAGGACAAGCGCGACCTACGCAACGGCGCCCCCGACCCCATCGCCGCCCGCAAAGACGCCATCAAAGGGCGAGTGAGCATCGAGCTCCGCTTCCGCGCTCGATGCAAACCGAGAGAACGTCCCGGGACGCCGTTCAGTCCGCTGAGTTCGGCGTATCGCGGCGGCGTCTTCACCCCAGCCACCGTCCGCCCATCCGACGGCGCGTACGACCTCGAGCGCGGTCACGTCGTTCAAAACTAATGTCCCCACGCGTGTGTTCATCCCACGTTCCCCAAATCTCCCGATGGACCGTTCGTCGTCCGCACTCCGCGCCGCGTCCCGCTCGCGCGCCGCGTCCCGATGGCCGCGCCCACCCCGTCTCCGCCCGCCGTCGCCGCCGACGCGCGCTCGAACCCCACGCGTGGACGCACCCGCGTCGCCGTCGCCCAAATGTGCTCCACCGAGGACGTCGAGGCGAACTTGTCGACGTGCGCCGAGCTCGCGCGGCGCGCCGCGGAGCTCGAGTGCGTCGCGCTCTTCCTCCCCGAGGCGTTCGCCAGGATCTCGCGCTCAGGGAAGGCGTCGATCGCGACCGCGGAGTCACTGGATGGCCCGATCGTTCGCGCGTGCGCGGCGATGGCGCGAGAGCACGGGATGTGGATGTCGCTCGGCGGCGTCGCGGAGCGGGACGACGCGGGCGGCGACGCGAGACGAAGGAACACGCACGTCTTGTTAACCCCGCTCGGAACGATACACGGTGAACCGTATCGAAAGATTCATTTGTTCGATGCGGAGGGCGTGGGCGTGGGCGGTGGGGGGTTGATGGAGAGCGAATGGACGGCTCCGGGCCGGGAGTTGACGTCGCACGCGACGGATTTCGGAACCGTCGGCGTCAGCGTGTGCTACGACGTGCGGTTCCCGGACGTGTATCAGGCGTTGAGGTTCGAACACGGAGCGGATATTTTGATCGTTCCGAGCGCTTTCACGAAGATCACGGGACGAGCGCACTGGGAGGTTTTACTGCGCGCGCGAGCGATCGAGACGCAGTGCTACGTCGTCGCCGCGGCGCAGTGCGGGAGACACAGTGAGACGCGGGAGAGTTACGGGCACGCGATGATCATCGATCCGTGGGGGGAAATCGTAGCGAAATTAGACGACCCGGAAGAGGGCGTGGGGATCGCCGTGGGGGAGATTTCGCTCGAATATGTGGACGAAGTGCGACGAAAAATGCCCATAGCTTCGCACAGGCGTCCGGTTCGTCGTGAAAATTTCACGCTCGGCTAGCGCGTGCGCGGGGTTCTTTTGCGTGCTCTTCAAACTGTATTTAATTGTATTTCAATCATTCTTTGTCGCATCAAGTTACGATCCAATCCTCGTCAAGACGTCGCTCCTTCCTCCGCCTCCGCCTCCGCCATCGCCTCCGCCGCGTCTGTTCCTTCCGCCTCGAGTACGTCTTCCACCCCGCGACCGTCTCGAACCACCACTGGCTAAATTTTCCGCCGAGTTATCTCTCGATACGCTACCACTATCGTCCTTGCGTCGTTTCGCATTCGGCTCGCCTTCGGTTGGCGTGACGCGACCGCGCTTGGGAACTGCGTCGCGAGAGGTATCGCGCGAGCGATTTCGCTTCGACGCCGGTGGCTCTCGAGACTCTGCGCGACCTCTTCTCCCTCCGCGAGAGCCACGATTGGTGGACTGTCTCACGCCCGTTCCGAAACGCGGTCCCGGTTCGCGCGAGTCATCGCGCGCGCGAACATCGTTCTCTTGCGCCTGCATCTGCTCCTCGTGCGCCTTGGCGATGTCGTCGGGAATCACAGCCGGTGGCGGCGGCGGCCCCGGTCTGATCGCGGGCGGCGGTGGCGGCGCACGCGAAGCCTTTGGCTCTGGCTCCTCTTCCTCTCCCGCTAACATCACGATGGTGTCTTCGTCCTCCTCGAACACCGGCGGTCCCATGGGCACATTGCCTCTCGCCGCGTCTGCTGGCGGCGGAGGCATCGCCGGCATCGGTGGCATCGGTGGCATCGGTGGCATCGGTGGTGGCGCGCTCACCCCCAATACGTTCAATTTACTAGAATCCAGAAGATCTTGTTGTTTCTTCAGCTCCTCCGCCATCTTTTGTAAGCCCTCGAGCGAGGTGTCCATGGACATGATCCCCATGGGATCGAGGAGATCCATGTTCATCTCAGGCGCGGGCGCGGGCGCGGGCTCGCGCTTCAGCGCTCCCGTCGGAGGCGGACCGGGCGGCATCGGAGGAACGAAACCGGCGGGAAGCGGCGGAGGCGCCGGCTCGCTGGGTGCGTTATCCGCTTCGGGCTTCTCCCCCTCGTCATTTTCGCCGTTGCCGAGAGCGAGCGTCTCGCTCTCACCGTTCCCGAGCGCCAGCGTCTCCTTCCCGCGATCCTGTAAGAAGCCAAACATCTTCTGAAACTCATCCTCCGCGGCTACCATTTGCGCGGACTCCCCCGTGGGGGCGACCAGGATCCCTCCCGTCGCCGCCTCGAGCTTTGTCTGCGGAATCCCGTACGCGTGCTTCGTCCGCACGATCTCCACCGTGGTATCCGCGGCGAGCGGACAATCCTGAATCCAATGTCCACCCTTGTTACACTTGAAGCAAATGTACCCCGGACCCGGCGGTCCGTCCCCGCGTCGACCCATCCCTCGCCCCCCCCCCCGCCCCCCTCTCACCCCCGCCTGCGCGTTCGCCGCCAACTTCTCGCTCTCCCAACTCTGCGTCTGCTCCCGAGCCATGTTCGCCAACGCGTTATCCTCGCCCGCGACGTCGCCCTCCGGTTTCGTAATCTTATTCAAATTCATCTGCAATCGTCGTTGACTCGATTTACTCGGTATCTGCGACACGTCCGGCGGCGCGACGTACACAACCTTCTTCACCACGCTCGCCCCCTGGGAGGTCCCGATCGCCTGCGAGCGCATCACCGGCACCCGGCGCGCGATCACGCTCGCGTTTTTCCACACCAACGCCGAGTCGTCGTCGTAATCCACCCCAGTCGACGCGTCTTGCAACACGAGCTCGCACGCCGAGTCCTTCGACAGCCCTTTCTTCTCACTGATCCGTCGTCGGAGCTCACCGACGGCGATGAAGGCGCCATCGAACGCGAGGGCGTCGAAGGTTTTCGCGCTCTTGAATTTGTATCGCACCGAGCCCGTGGCCATGCTTCGAGGTCGATCGCGTCGACGCGCGGCGTCGGCGACGCGCGCGACGTCGACGAGCGACGCGCGATCGATCGGGGGCGTCGCGCGGCGGCGTGTGCGGCGCGCGCGATGCTCGAGAGCCGCCGCCGATGGGCCATGGGTGTGTGTGTGACGAGTCATGACTCGTGATTCGAGGGACTCGACCACGCATCGTCGTCGCGACGCGCGCGCGACGCCGCGCACGGCGACGCGCGTCGCGTCTCGGCGCGCGTCATGGCGGACGCGTTCGCGACGCGCGTGGACGACGCGATGGCGGGCGATGCGACGCGCGAACGCGCGAACGCGAGTGATGATGATGGCTCGGACGATGGACGATCGACGCACAGTCGACAGCTCAGCGCCGCGTCCACGCTCGAGCGCGCGGATTACACGCAGTACAGATTGGACGCGAACGCGGCGTTCGAACGGTTCGAGGAACCCGGACCGCTGGATGGGGATTTGGAGTTTGAAAAGCTCGGAAGCGCGCGGGCGGCGGTGCTGAATTTGGTCGCGTCGTTTCGAGTGTTTAGTAAATTTTTAATCACGGCGGAGAGCGTGATCGTGGCGGCGATATCGGTCGCGTCGGCGTTGTTTTTCATCCTGTATGAGGTGCGTGGACGGAGGATGGCTGTGAATCTGTCGTGGACGTTCGTGTCGTTCGCGATCATCTATCCGCTCACGGGGTCGCTGGACGCGGCGTTCAGGCGGAGAGAGGAGGCGCTGAAACAGCTCGCCGTGTTCAAGACGAGCGTTTTGAGCTTTTATCAGGGTCACAGAGATTGGGATTGGGGCGATAATGGGCGGAAGAATTTGCCGGAGAAGCACGTGGAGGAGGTGAGGTGGTTGGCGGTGGCGCTCGTGTGCGACGTGCGCAACTTTTTGAGCGCGCCCGAGGTGACGAGATTGGTGCATCTTAACACGAAGCGCGGACGAGTCGCCTGGTCCAAGGGTCGGAAATTACAATGGGCGATCGCGAAGCGCGTGCGAGAGCTGTTCCAGAAGATGTCGCTGACGACGGAGGTGTTGAAGTACGCCGGAATGCCCGGGAACGAATCGGCTCGCCTTCGGCAGTTCACAAAAGAAGGGCACAACGCGTGGGAAAACATGTGCTTTTTGAAGACGTACCGCACGCCCATGGCCACTCGCGCGTTTGCTCGGGTGTACATTCTCATTCATCCCATCTTCTGGGGTCCGTACTACGCTCAACTCGTGAGCGATATCCTGCACGACGAGGCGGCTGGTTACGACCCCGCCGATCAGTTCGATGTTCCGTCGTACACGAGATATTGGGTCATCTTTTACGCGTGCTGCATGTCCGTCATCACTTCGCTCGCCATGCTCGGATTGTTCAACGTGAGATATTCGCTAGAGGATCCGTTTGCGACAAAGGAGCGGAATTCAAACTCGGGCCAGGCGGGATACGAATCGCGATACATACGCGGAGTCGATCAGGTGTTGATAGACAGAGAGCTCCGAGATCTCGTGAACGATCTTTGCTTGGAGTTCGACCACAGACACGAGTCGAGCGTGGGTGGACCGCCGAACGCCATTTACCCGCTCAAGAAACGATCCCAGCTCCAAAACATAACCGTCACCGAGGATTTGGTCACTCCGTCTCTCGCGGAGCGACAGTGCTCGAAGGGCCGTGCGCCCGATTTAGATCGCATACACTCCATCTACGTCCCTCAATAGTTCGCTCGCTTCGGTAACATTACAACAGTCTTTCACATCGCTCTAAAATCTGTGTCCAACGTTTTTGCGTATTCTCGCCACGGCGAGCGCCGTGGTGAACGCCGAGAGCGTAAACCACGTCAGTGCGTACCCCATGTGCTTCTCCGGGGATACGGGAAATTGCATCAACTCTTCCTCGCTCACCGCGATCGGGTACTGCGCGTCGTCACCTCCCCTGCGCGTCGCCATGATTAGAGGCGTCTCCCTCGGCAAACCTCTCGACTCGGCGATCGCCGGCGCGTCCAACCAAAACCATCGATCACTTTTCGCGTCGTTCTCCGGCGTGAACGTCCCCTTTTGCTCGCTCACGTGCGTCACCCCCTCTGTCTTCGCGCACGCCCCGCCTTTGGCGTCCTCCCAGCTCTCCGGGGCCCAACCGCGGACGAGCAAGACGCGTTCGCTCGCGCCGGCGTCCCGCGTCCGCCTCCCGAACCATCCCCCACCGCTCGACCCTCTCAATCGCACCGGGGTCACGATGAGCGCCCCAGACGTCGTCACCCCTCGCACGCTTCGCGCTCGAGGCCCGACGCGCGCCGTGCGCTCGCACTCCAACTCGCCGACGACCGTCGTCCGCGTCCGCGTCGCCGCGTCGCCAGCCCTCGACGCCTCCACGCGTCGTCCGAGCGCCTCCGCCCGGCGCTCCATCGCCTCAATCTTCTCCTTGCGTCGTTCGAGCTGCCACGCGCCCAGGCCGAACGTCAGAGCGCCCGGGAGGAGCAGCGCGCCGCCGCCGCGCGCGCCCGTCCCGCTCGAAGATGCACTCCCCGCCCACACTGTCCCGCGCGACGCGTTCGGCGTCGCCTCAGACGTCGACGTGAACGCCCGCGCGAGCGCTCGGGCGCCCGCGCGGCGCCGGACGACGGCGAACATGGCGTCGCGTCGAGAAATGATGGTGATTGTCCGCTCGACGAGCAAAACCTCTCTCTCGCGCGCCACCGGACGCCCCGCTCGACGCGCGCGCGTCGCCAGCGCCGCGGACGATTTGTCTTCCGCGCCAGACGGCGCGAGTGGGAATTTTGAGCGGTTGATCGCGCGCAACGCGTGGTTGTTCCCGGCGCCCGAGCTCGACGCCGAGCGCGAGGCGCTGGACGCGTTCTGGCGACAAAAAGGCGCGATCGATGGCTCCATGCGCGCGGCTTTGGTGGAGATGGGAAAAGATTTGGCCACGGAGGAGGCGGCGCGGGAGCTGTACGGGGATCCGGAGGCGCTCGGGCACGCGGTGGAACGCCTGGAGGCGTTGCTGCCGAACGGGACGAGCGTCGCGCGGATGTTATGGCACTGCCCGGAGGTTTTGAAGTTACCGCTGAGTGAAATCGCGCAGAGGATGATTGCGCTGAAGCGAGCGTTCCCGCGAGCGGACGCTGAGCGGATTTTAGAGGGGAATCCTGGGGCGCTCTTGACGGATGACTTGGAACGCGTCGCGGCGGCGTTGGAGGAGCTCCAGCGCGAGTTTCCGAGGGTAGACATGAACGCCGTGGTGAACTTCGAGCCGCACGTCGTGCATGAATCCCTCCCGTCACGCGTCAGGGCGATCAAGGGGGTAAAACCGGGGAACAGATCTCCATCGCTTCGGGCGTTTTATCCGCCGCCGAGCGACGCGCCCGATGGTCGAACCGAACCGGCGAGCAACGCCGCGCTCTTCGCCAAGGTCTTCTTGTTAGAGACGGATGGATGTTATCCGCGTTCAAATTTCTAGCGCTCGAACGTCGAAGCGTTTAGAGCGTTTCGTGACATAGATTTAGATTCTTTCTCCGCGAGAGCGAGCGGAGGAGCGCCTCGTCGGCGCCGTCGCGACGACGCCGTCGTCGTCGTCCACGCCCGTCGTCCGAGCGACTCCGTTTCTCGCGTGTACCTACACATCGTATCCAATCCTGTACTATCCAATCTTGTAACTATTACCCACCCAACGATCGACGCACGAACGAGTCGTCCTCGCGCGCCTCTGCGTCCGCGCCGCGCCCGTCGCCAATCCACATTCTCGTATATTATAACTCATAACCCTATACAACGCACCCACGACCAACCACCGGCGCCGCCAGCCGCCATTCCTTCGCGCGAGCGTTTTCACCCACGATGCCGCGCGCGGACGACGACGCGGTGACGACCACGGCCGATGACGACAAAAAACCCACTTTCGCCTCGCTCGGATTGTGTAAAGAGCTCGTGAGCGCGTGCGAAGAGCTCGGTTGGCGTGAACCTTCAGCCATTCAGCAAAAATCGATACCAGAGGCTCTTCAAGGACGCGACGTCATCGGTCTCGCGCAAACGGGGAGCGGGAAGACGGGAGCGTTCGCGTTACCCATCTTACAATCGTTGCTGGACGAGCCGCGGACGTATCACTCGTTGATCTTGAGCCCGACGCGGGAGTTGGCGATACAGATTGCGGAGCAGGTGGAGGCGCTGGGACGGGGGATCGGAGTGCGAACGGCGACGTTGGTCGGAGGGATTGAGATGACGTCGCAGGCGATTATGTTAGGAAAACGACCGCACGTGGTCGTGGGGACGCCGGGGAGGGTGGTGGATCACTTGGAGAACACGAAAGGGTTCGGGTTGAAGGCGTTGAAAGTGTTGGTGCTCGACGAGGCGGATAGATTGTTAAACTTGGATTTCGAGGAGGAGATCGATAAGATTTTGAGAGTGATTCCGCAGGATCGACGAACGCAGCTGTTCTCGGCGACGATGACGAGTAAGGTGCAGAAGTTACAGCGTGCGTGTTTGAGGGACCCGGTGAAGGTGGAGGTGAGCGCAAAGTACTCGACGGTGGATTCGCTGCGTCAGCATTACCTGTTCATTCCGGCGAAACATAAGGATTGCTACGCGACGTACCTGTTCAACGAGCTGAGCGCGTCGACTTTGATCGTTTTCGCGCGAACTTGCGATCAGACGCGAAAGTTAGCGCTCATTGCGAGGAATTTGGGGTTCGGCGCGGTACCGATTCACGGGCAAATGTCCCAGCCCAAGCGCATCGCGGCGCTGCAAAAGTTCAAGGCTGGCGAGCGCAACATCTTGATCGCCACCGACGTCGCGTCGCGGGGCTTAGACATTCCATCCGTGGATGTCGTCATCAACTACGACGTGCCGCAGAATAGTAAAGATTACGTGCACAGGGTCGGTCGAACCGCGCGCGCTGGTCGATCCGGCTTGGCGGTGACCATGGTGACGCAATACGACGTTGAACTGTATCAAAAGATCGAGAGATTGATCAACAAAAAGCTTGACAAGTACCCGCTCGAGGAAGAGGCGGTGATGTTGCTGTACGATCGCGTGAACGAGGCGCAGCGCATCGCGATTCAGCAGATGCGCGACCAAGACGAGCGCAAGGGCAAGGGCGCCAAGCGCGGATTCAAGGATGACGACGAGGCGGACAAAATCCTGGGCATGGTGTCCGGAAAGCGGCGACACGACGCCGGGGAAAAACTTCGCATCACAAAACAAAGCAGATTCAACGGTGCCAGAGGTCCGCCGAGGCGTTGATGGATTATTGATTTACATTTGTCAATAGAATTACCGGTACAGTACCACCATCGTGGCTCAAAAAAGCGACGTCGCGACTTTACTCGTCGTCCTCTCCGAACGACATCGCCCCAATAGGAGCCTTACGTCTCTTCGGCTTCGATTCCGTGTCCTCGTTCTCCACGACGTCCGCGATCGCGTCTCGGTTTACCTTGCCACTCGGTCGAGGCGCCGGTCCTACGCTCGGGCCGATTTCGACGCTCGGTCCGACGCTCGGCCCGATGCTCGGTCCAATGCTCGGTCCAATGCTCGGCCCGATCGCACCGTCGTTCCCATCCTCCTTCTCTTCATCTCCCCCTCCCCCCTTCTCCCGCGCCTCGCTCTCGGCCTCGCTCAAAGCCTTCTCCAACGCCTCTCTCACTTCGATCGGCGCGTCGTCCTTCAAGCAGTCCGCCGGCGTCCTCCCACGCTTACTCACCGCCCGCGCGCTCACCCTTTTCCGCAACAAAAACGACACCAATCCAACGCTCACGTTTTCACTCCCGCACGCCAAATGCAGCGCGTTCTCGCTCTTATACGTCATCCCCTTCGCGTTCGCCCCGAGTCGCACCAACGCCCGCGCCGCCTCCGCGTTCCCTTTCGCGCACGCAAAGTGCAGCGCCGTTCGCCCATCCATCGCCTCCGCGCTCACCCTCGCCCCGTGTCGCACCAAGAACTCGATCGCCGCCGTCTCGTTCGCGTGCGCCGCCAGATGCAGGGGCGTTCGTCGATGCGCGTCGATCGCTCGCACGCATTCCGAATCCTCCGCCAACGCCGCCGCGAGCGCGCCGAGATCCCCGGCGCGCGCCGCGTCGTGACACGCCGTCGTCCTCGGCGCGCGCGCGCGCGCGTCGCCGTCGCGTCCGCGCGCCATCGCGCGCGCGCCGATCGATGGCGCGTCGCCCATCGGTCGACGCGCGCGCGCGCACCGGTCGACGCCTTTCGATCGATCGCGCGACCGGTCGGTTTCACCCTTTCGATCGACGCGCACCGGTCGGTGTCACCCTTTCGATCGATCGATCGCGCGACCGGTCGTTTTCACCCTTTCGATCGACGCGCGACCGGTCGCTTGTACCCTTTCGATCGATCGATCGCGCGACCCGGTCGCTTGTACCCTTTCGATCGACGCGCGACCGGGTCGGTGTCACCCTTTCGATCGCGGTGTCGATCGGCATCCGTACTGTTCGCCCACACACGCACCGTCGACGCGGTGACGATCCGTATCCATCGCCCGTCGGCGTCGCTCGCCGCCCGCATGTCGCCCGCGAGCGACGCCCGCGCGAGACGATCGTTCGTCGACGACGTCGACGCGTCGCTCACGTGCGCGGTCTGTCGCATGCCCTACGCCTCGCCCGTGATGTTTCCGTGCGGGAACGGGCACGTGTTCTGTCTCGAGTGCGTCGAGTCGTGGACGCTGGCGTCGCGGGCGCGTCGACGCGCCGACGTCGCGTGTCCGATGTGTCGACGGAGCGCGCGAGAGAGCGGAGCGGTGATGCGATTGGATGGGGACACCGCGGCGCGGTTGCGAGCGACGTGGGTGGGGTGCGGATGCGGCGCGCGCGTGCGATTGGACGCGGCGGCGACGCATCACGCGCGATGCGAGCTCACGCGGGCGTCGGTGCGACCGAGACGTGGGATCGAGACGATGACGCGACGTTTGGGGGGCGGTGGCACGCGCGCGGGGTCGGACGCGGGGACGGTGGGGGATTCGGACGACGATGACGAGGTCGGTCTCGGAGACGGAGACGGGGAGTACGCGTGTCTCATGTGCGCCGCGGCGTACGCGCGGACGTTTTACGACAGGGATGATCTCCAGGGTGAACCGTACGACGGGGACGTGTTGTATCATCTCGTGAACGCGATGATGGATGATCTTCCGGACGATGGAACGATTTTCCACGATGGGATGACCAACTTTGCGAATCACATTTTGGAGACGCACGACGACGAGGAGGGACACGGGAGCGCGGTGTGCCCCATTTGCGCGAGCTTACCTCACGGTGATCCGACGTTGCGAGTGCACGATCTGTACGATCACATCTCTCGAAGACACTCGTTCGATTGGACGCTGTACATGCCGGATATCTCCGCGAGCGAGTACGAGACGCTCGCGTTCGCGATGCGCGAGAGCCTCGTCTCCGCCGGTCTGTCATCAGAGACGAATGAATAGCGATCACGTCACGATTTGCGGGAGTTTTTGTGTGCCTCTTGTGCGTGTGAATGAAATGTTTTACAAGTACCGCCACGCGGCGCCCTCACTTGACTTTGCCGTCGCGAATTTGTTGATACATGTCAATCGTCTGGTGCATGAGGAGCTTGCGTATGTTTTGACCTTCGCCGCGCATTTGTTCCTCGAGGAGAGACCGGAGCGATCCGAGCGGTGGCGGCGTCGAATCTGTCGGCTGGTTAAGTAAACGATCGAAAATCACTTCCCAGAGCTCGGTTTTCCAGTATCGACGAAGCGGCTGGCGCTGGCGATACGTATTCGTCGTCCCAGGCGTGAGCTCAACCTCCATGTACGAACCGTAGAGTAGGCAGTGAATCGTCGACGCGATAGCGTAACAATCGGCCTGGTACGTCCACGGCTTTCCTTGCATCATCTCGACGCATCTGAAAGCTTCGGCGCCCGCGTCACCGACAAATGCGGCTTCCTCCGGAAACATGAGCAGATCGATCGCGCGTCCGTAATCGATGAGAGCGAGGCCTTTTTCAGCCCACGATCCTGGTCGATGCGGCGCCCAGTCGCACCAATCGTCTCCTCCGTTACGTAAAAGCAAGTTATCGGGTTTCAGATCGGCGTGCACGATGCCGGCGCCGTGAATCCATTCGACCAAACGAAGCAACTCGACGGCGTAATACATCACGAGCGTCTCGTGCATTTGTTTGCCCTCACGCAGGTAAGAGTTCAGGACGTCTTGCAACGTGCCGTGCTCGCCGAACGGCATGACGAGGACTCCCATGGTTGCGTCCTCGCCCGCGAGATCGCGCCCGCCGAGCAGATGTAGCGCTGTCGGCTGCGCCCAATTCACCGCCGCGGACGCCTCCGCCGGAAGTCGCTCGAGCAAGCGCCGAGCGACAACAAATTCCCACTTCGCGTATCGAGCCTCCTGAACCTTGAGTGCGTACGCGCCGACGTCTCCTTCGCTCGAAGTTCTCGCCTTGCTCTCCAACTCGGCCTCGTAGACTTCGGCGTGCGCACCTTCGCCGATGCGTCCTTTGAAGACGTAAGAGATGTCACCAAGCGTCACCGCGACTCCAGCCGCGGCTCGCTTTCCACCCTTACTCACGCACTTCGCCGCATCGGCGAGGGTCAATGCGCTAGAAGACTTATTGTCGATGTGAACGTCCGTCTCAGCGCTCAGTGCGAGGGAGGTGAGGTGCTCATCCATGGCTTGCTCATTGAACGGGTTGATGAGCTGCAACTGCGCGAGCGCCGGACGCTTCTTCGCCGTCGACGCATTCTTCGGTGTGGCCTCTCGCAGGCCAGCCGTGGGAGTCGATTTCAGTCCTTTCACTCGTCGAGCCGAGTGCGGCGCCGGGGCAGCCGATCCGGGTGTCGTCACCATGGAGGCAAAGTTTGGGATGCACTCTGTGTCCTCGCAAATGCTCAGACTGGTCAAATTTTTCGGTATGGCCACCGTGTCTTCGCGCACGAACAATCCGTTGTCGTTTGGTTCTCTGAGCTCCACCGGTCTACGAGACTCCGCTAATCGCGCGGCGAGCATTTCCTTCGAAAGCACGCACGTGTCCTCCCGTACGCACAAGCTGCCGGAATCTTCCGCTGGTGTCGGCGTCGGTGCGGGTGCCGAAGCGACTCCCTTCTTTGGGCGAGCCGCGTCGTCAGCGCTCAGATCGGCGTCGTATCCCCCATCGCCCGGGGCAACAGAATCACTAAACATGCTCATGATGTCACCCCATGCTTCCTTGGTACAAATCGTCATCGTCGGATCTTGAATCGCAGAGCGCGTGCCACCCTCATCCGCGGTCCATCGTGCGCCTGCACTCACCTTCTTGTTCTCAAGCGTCGGTCTCTTCGCCTTCGGGGAGTTCTCGGCGGGATCGGCCGTCTTCGAACGAGCCTCCGATGGTTCGCTCGCACACGATCCACTTCGAGATCCCACTGGCAACGGCGGCGCGACATACGAACGCTTGGAGACGAATTCCTCATCCTTGGTGTCCGAGGCCGTTTGGGCGAGAGTGCCCGCGCGATCGCCAGTCGATCTCGTCGCGAGTTGCGGAAGCGCGCTCGCATCTTCGTGTACATTCATGTCGTCGTCCTCGATATCCATATCCATCTCGTGATCTCCCTCCGCGGGCTCGATGATCGGTCCCGGAAACGCTCGCGGTCTGCGTGTCGGACCGTTGGCGCGCACCCATGCCGCTGCTCGAAGTTCCTCGTAGCACATCTCCTCACCGTCCGCCGAACGAAGGTCCGCGGGCTTGAATGCGCGATATAAGGTCTTTGGGCGCTCGCCCGGTGCTAACGGAGGTACCGGCGCGCCGCTCTTGTGATAGAGCATTGGGTCTCGGCTCAGGTCTGCTTTGCCGTCGGCGCGCTGCCTGAGAGACCCTTGTCCTCGGGAAGACCCTCTCGCGGTGGCCGCCTTGACGTCGCTCGCGTTCAAGCACTCTGTGTCTTCGTAAACCGTTATCTCATCGCTAGGCACGGTGACTTTGCGCTTGCTCTGCGTCGCACGCTGTCCATTCCAAGACGTCGCCTGCGCCGAGTTCTCCTTGCGCATCTCTCTGTACGAACCCAAATTCTCCCATCGCGCCGTCTCCGTGTTCGCACCCGGCGTCGGTGCTCCGTTTTCAGCGTCATCATAAATCTCCAATCCACCTTCTTGCGCGTTCGACGTCGACGGCTCGGCGAGCGCGCCGCGAGAGGGTCCTGATAAACCACGCGGCGCCTCTGGTTGCGCCGCGCCGCGACGAGAGCTCACCGCGCCTCCAGTTCTCGACCGAGTCTTGAGCGTATCACCGAAACTGCGCGCTATCTCCTCCCCTTGATCCTCATCGATCTCTCCACTCTCCACGCGCTTCTGCGTTCGGCGAACCATGCGATGCTGAAACGAAGCGTACGACGCCCGCAAGCGGTCGAGCGGTTCGGCGCGCATCTCAATCCCTCTCTCATACTGCTCATTCGCCGCCCCGTACGCGTGACGAATCTCCAAGAACGCGCCGTACGCCTCATAATACAGAGCTTGTCTCTGACCAATCTCTTTCGCGCGTAAAAACTTGAATATATCTCCCGGTTCGGCGCAACAATCCGCGTACTTGATCCACACTCGCAGGTACCGCGCGTCCTCCTTGTACCGCGCTTCGTCCTGTAACTCCCTCGCACACCGCTCGAGCGCGGGAACGACCTCACGCTCTCGCCCGTTCCCTGTCGGATACTTCCGCTCGACGTGTTTGATCAACGCGCACCAATCTCCCAGAGCGTCGTCGCTCGTCCCCGTCGTCGCTCGCGCCCACAGCGCCGCCTTCTCCGCGTCGTCATCATCACCCTCTCCACGCATCCCCGCTCGCGCTTCTCGTAAAACCGCGTCGTTCAGCGCTCTCCCATCTCGACCACCTCTCAACGGTTGGACGTTTTCCTTCGCGGTCTCCCACGCGAACTCCACGTCGCCGTCGTTATGTTTTCTCCCGTCGCAGCGATTCATCTTCTCATCTTTTTCCGAGACCAATCCCCCATTCGGCGATCGCGCGAGCATCAGAAACGCGCACGAAGCGTCTCAATCGACGCGGTATTTTTACTCCGACGCGCGCGCGCGCGTGAGGACCCGCGCGACGCGTCGCGAGCGCGCGTGTCGACGCGATGTGCCGACGCGCGCGCGTCGTTCCCCTGGTGGGGCTTTAGGGTTTAGGCTTTTCACCACGCACACCGCGACGCCCCGTGCATCGCACGCGGGCTGCGTGGTACGTATTATACGTGATACACGCCCATGTGTGATGCACACACCGGTGTCCACGCATTCGACGCGCGAAAACACCATGTGGCGACATCCGAGACCTCGCGCGCGGTCGACCCAAAACCCCTCGATGTGGCTTAAACCCCATTGAATACGCAAAACGCGCGCCGCGGCCGTGGACGTCCACGCGCGTCGCGCGCGCGCGCGCCACAGATTTCGTCTCGACGCGCACGATGTTCGCCGTGTCGTCCACCTCCCGCGTCGCCACGCGCGCGAACGTTCGCGCGTCGACCAAGCGCGCGAGCCGCGCCGCGCGCGTCGTCGTCAAGGCGAGCAAGACCGAGGAAAAGGTGCGTGTGCGCATCGTCGTCGTCCCCATCGCGGCGCGCGATCGGGCGACGGTGCGCGCGCTCGCGCGTCGTCGTTCGCGAGATGTGACGCGCGCGCGGTGGGTCGAGCGATGCGTCGTAAATGTACGCGTCGTTTGCGGGGTCGAACGATGGGAGGGAATCGTGCGCGGTGACGCGCGCGGGAGATGATCGTCGAGCCATCGGGGCAAACGCTCGAGCCCTCGTCGATCGCTGCGCGCGCGCGCGTCGGTCGTTGATCGGGGTTTCGTGCGCGTTCCGACGGTGTTCGAGGGGGTTTGACGGCGCGTTGGAGCGCGGTGAAGGGCTGCGCGCCGAGTGGGTCGGGATGTGGGCGGGTTCGGGGACGCGCGGCGCGCGTGCGCGGCGGATAACGAGCGCTCGAGCGCTCGGGCTGTTGGATAAGCTCAGAGACAACCGCGGCGCGGGGGTTCGCGCTGGGCTTTCGTGGGGTGTACGCGGAGAGTTTTCGAGTGATACAGTGGTGTAAGAGACTGACGGGGTGATTTTTGACGACTTGCAGGTTGCTTTCGCGTCCGTCGCGTCCGTCGCGGCGTCCGTCGTCGCCGCGGCGCCGGCGCACGCCGCCGTCGTCGAGGCGGTCGGCCAAGTGGCTGAGGGCGAGCCGTTCATCGTGCAAGTGGCGTGGGCCGCCATCATGGCCACGTTCTCGTTCTCTTTGTCCTTGGTTGTCTGGGGTCGCTCCGGTTTGTAAGCGCGCGGGAGAGTTGAGTCTCGAGCGCGTCGTCGAAGCGATCGGTCCGTCTCCATTGTGATGAGACTCGCGTCGAGGCGCCTCGAATAAAGTTTCAGCCTAATTAGTAGTCACGACGAGCGGGGCTCTCATGCGCGAGTCCTCTCGTCGGTCGTTGTATCACCGTGGTACGCGATATTCTTCACCGCGTTCCCGTCTCTCCGCGCGCCTGAACCGCTCCGTGACCCGTCCCGCTTCGCGCGTCCGCCCCGCGCCCCACGCCCGACGCCATCGTCGACCCCCTCACACCGCGCGTCCATCGAGCGCCCACGCGGCGACTCATAACCATTCAACCCACCTCCGTCCCGTGACGAATGCTCGCCGGGATGCTCGCGGGCGCCCGTCGCTTGGGAGCGACGGAAAATTCGAAAGACAAGCGCGAGACAAAGAAGAGACGAAATGAATCTCCCGAGAGCTCGATCGACGTCTCGGACGCCCCGTCGACGTCGAACGCGAACGAAATCGGGAAGATATACGTCACGATCGAGTGGGGCTCGCGAACGCGCGGACGGTCGAACGAGGGGGACGGAGAGAGGGTGACGTGCGCGGAGGTTCCGCTGCGGGTGTCGACGAAACTCAGAGGAGCGACGTTGGTGGATCGGTGCGTGGAACTTCCGCCGGGGAGCGGACAGGAGTCGTGGATGTTGACATGGGGATCGACGACGTTGAATCACGGACAATTGCACGGGCAGGAGGGTGGTGGGTGGGCGCTGGACGTCACCGAAGGCGACGCGCGTTTGACTCTGAGAGTGCCGAACGGGACTTTGTTGAGACATCCGGCGTTGGCGAGAGAGACGGGGGGGAAGCGGAGCGTTCCGAAGGCTTTGATGTGTGGTCCGAGAGCGCTGATCGATTGCGAGGACGAGGCAACGGATAGCGCGACGGAGACGACGAGGGACGACTCGAACGCCGGAGCGCTGAACGAGCCGAGCAGACGCGCGTTGCATCCCGGACGGACGTGCGACAACGACATCGCGGCGCTGTTGAAGGATCACAATGTGTTCGGAAAGAAGTCTAGGGAGGGGTCGATCGTGGACGTGGGGTCAGGGTGCGGTTCGTTCTGCGCCGGTCTCGCTCAGAAGTTTCCGGGAGTCAACGTGTGCGGGATCGAGTGTCAGGAGGAGTTGGTCGAGCAGGCGCGACAAAAGTTTCGAGGCGTGGAGTTCGTGTGTGACAGAGCCGAGAACTGCCTGCATACCTGTCGCACCGCCAACGTGGTGATCGCGACGACGCAAAACTTTGACTACGAGACGACGAATCACATCTTGCGAGTCGCGGCCGAGCTTCCGCTTCTGTCGCATCTCGTCATTAACGATTCCAACCTGTGCCGACCATCCTGCCGTTCCATGCTCAAGTCATGCTGTTGCTTCGAGCCGCTCGAGACGAGACAGATCAAGACTCACTGGGGTAACTCATTCTTGAACTTTACAATTTACCGGCGTCACGTCAGGTGGGCGTACGGATCCAACTTCCTCCCGCGCGGCGTCAAAACGGCTAAGGCCCTGATAGAGGGCAACGCCCAAGAGCTCCTGCTCCACAAATCCGAAGAAAACTCCCAGTGACGCGCCGTTTTCATCGAAACATTCCAAGAGCGTGCATGTAATACGTACCGTTCCAGTCTTCTCTCGAACGTCCCGCTCCGAGCGCTTCACATCCACTCTCGCGAGAGGTCGGGATGTCGCCGCAAACGCCCGTCCAAAAGAACAAATCTAAGGATTTCTATGATCTCATCCGTCGCATCGGTGCGTCTCTGAGCTTGATCGTTCGCCCGTCGTCGACGTTTCGCTCGTGAACTGAATTCCGAACTTTTCCCAAAATCGACCCAAACTGACCCTTTTCCATCGTCTTGCGCGCTCACAGGGGAGTGTAAGAGCAAAACGGACGAAGATGCGATCATGCAACGCGAGTCCATGTTACTTCGAGCGCTCTTGGAGCAACCAAAGGTTGATAAGCACAAGATTAAGGAGATCATGCTCCGTTTGATGTATCTGGACATGCTGGGACACGACGTGTCGTTCGGACATATACACGCGGTTAAGGCGTGCGTTGAGCCGGAGGTGGCGATAAAGCGCGCCGGATACCTGGCAACGACGTCATTTTTGAACGAGACGCACGATTTGATGATTTTGATCGTAAACACAGTGCAGCGAGACCTGAAGAGCGACGACTATTTAGTGGTGTGCTCGGCGTTGACGGCCATCATGCAGTTGGTGAACGATGAGACGGTTCCTGCGGTGTTGCCACAGGTGACCGAGTTGTTGATGCACCCGGTCGCGCACGTGAGGAAGAAGGCGGTCATGGCGCTGATGCGGTTTCATCAAAAGAGTCCGCAGAGCGTGAGTCACATGCACGGGAAGTTTCGGGAGATGATTTGCGATAAGGATCCAAGCGTGATGTCCGCCGCGGTGTGCGCACTGCACGATTTGATCGCTTTAAATCCAGAGCTGCACAAGAATTTGACGTCGAGCTTCGTGAGCGTGCTAAAGCAGATTATTGACCGGAGACTGGCTAAATCGTACGATTATCACAAGGTGCCGGCGCCGTTTGTGCAGATCAAACTTTTAAAGACGTTGGCTATTCTTGGTGCGCATGATAGAGAGACTAGCAAAGAGATGTACAGCGTGCTCGAGGACACGCTCGCGAGATCGGACACGAAGAATCAGATCGGGAACGCGCTCGTGTATGAGACGGTGAGAACCATCGCAAGCATATATCCGAGTCCCCAGTTGTTGGCTCAGTGCGCGCTCGTCGTCTCTCGGTTCATAAAAAGCTCAAACAACAACTTGAAGTATATCGGACTTAACGCCTTGGCTTGCATCGTGAACGTGAACGCGCAGTACGCGGCGGAGCACCAAATGGCGGTGGTGGACTGTTTGGAAGACTCAGATGAGGCTCTACGGAAAAAGACGCTCGATTTGCTGTACAAGATGACAAAACCGAATAACGTGGAGGTGATCGTCGAGCGCATGTTGGCATTTCTGAAGCGCGACGGTGATAAGTACAGCGAGCAGTACGTCCGCGAGGAGACTGCCTCACGCGTGGCCGAGTTGTCAGAGAGGTACGCCCCGGACGCCAAGTGGTACGTCGAAACGATGACGGAGCTCTTCGTCGTCGCAGGTGATGTGGTGAGACCTTCCATCGCTCAAGGTCTCATGCGTCTCATCGCCGAGGGCACGGGCGACCCCGCCGCGGACGAACTTGCGCAAAAATCTGCTGTCAACGCTTTCCTCAAGTTGTTCAACAAGCCCAAGCTACCGCTCGTGCTCTTGGAGACGATGGCTTTCGTCATGGGCGAATTCGGCGAGCTTACGGGACAGAGCGCAAAAGTACTTATGGATACGCTTGTCGACGCGGCGGAAGGTCAGGCGGAGGGCGCGGATGTTGAAACGTTAATTTTGAGTGCTCTGGCGAAAATTGCGAGACGAAACGGCGGAGGTCTAAGCGACAAGGCTCGGCATTTCGTCGAAATGAATATGAAAAGTAAGTGTGTTGAGAAACAACAACGCGCGACAGAGATAGCTGTGCTCATCGCCGAGGGAGAACCGATCCTTTCGAGCGTCGTTCAAGCCTCTGCAGCTGAAGTTGATGTGGACGCCTCGCTGAGTTCGTTGAATCAGTACGTCTCAAATGCTCTCGCGAATGGGTCAAAGCCGTATCAGGATAAGGTATCGAGAGATGCGGCGGCAGCGGTTGAGGCCGAGGCGCGGGCCAGAGCGGTGGAATCTCGCGTCAAGGCTAATGCGAGTGTGGTGCGCAGCTCGACTCCTCCGACGTTTGAGCGCAAGCAATTGCACGAGCCCGCGCCAACTTCTCCGGCTTCGTCCACGGCGCCGTCGGCGCAGAAAAATGATCTGGACACTTTCCTCAGTGGTGGTCTCCAGGCACACGCGATATCTGCGACGGAACAGCCATCGCGGGCTCGCGATCAACCAACCGAAGTGCACGTTGACGAGATGAAGTTGAAGCTCGCCGACGCCTTGTTTGGAGATTCACGTCCCTCAACTCGCAGTAAAGAGCCGGCGAATGCGTTCACACCACCTCCGAGAGGAGCACCGACGATGCGCGGGAGCACGACGGCGCCATCCGCTACGTTCGATCTCCTCTCAGAGCTCGCCGCTCCCTCAGCAAATGCGCCGCCGCCGCCACCGGCGCAGTCATCCGGGGACGTCTTCTCGCAGATTGACTTGATGTCGCTGACGCCGCCTAAGCAGGCACCACCATCGACGACGTCGCCGACGGATGCGAATCGCTCGCTCTCGGGCGGCGTCGCTAAGGGTGGGGGATCGAAAGATCCCTTTGCGGATCTCTTCGCAAAATAGCTAATAAGTTTTGTAGTTTAGTTCGACATGTTTCTCATTCTTACAAGCTTGCTCGAGCGGCAGGCACCCAAATAGGAACGCTGCGAACTTGGGGACTAAATACTAGGGCGGTGTCTGCAACGATCTTCTCCTGAGACCGTCTACTTCTTGCCCGCGTTCTTCTTTTGCATGTCCTCGAACTGACGGAGACCCGGGCCGAGGATGTTGTAAGCCACCCAGCCGAGGACCGGAGCGAACACAAAGAAGATGGCGATGCGGCCGTCAATACCGGCGAGGTCACCAAGCTTTTCCGCAGCGTCGGAAGCCTCCGGCATACCAAGGAGCGCGGCGGCAGACAAACCCGCGCCGGCGAGCACACCCTTGGACTTCGCGTTCTTCTTTTGCATGTCCTCAAACTGACGGAGACCCGGGCCGAGGATGTTGTAAGCCACCCAGCCGAGGACCGGAGCGAACACAAAGAAGATGGCGATGCGGCCGTCAATACCGGCGAGGTCACCAAGCTTTTCCGCAGCGTCGGAAGCCTCCGGCATACCAAGGAGCGCGGCGGCAGACAAACCCGCGCCGGCGAGCACACCCTTGGACTTCGCGTTCTTCTTTTGCATGTCCTCAAACTGACGGAGACCCGGGCCGAGGATGTTGTAAGCCACCCAGCCGAGGACCGGAGCGAACACAAAGAAGATGGCGATGCGACCGTCAATACCGGCGAGGTCACCGACTTCCTGCGCGGCGTGTGCTTGATCCGCGAACAACATCGTCGCCGCGAGGCTCATCGCAGCCGTCTGCGCGCGTCGGTAAATCGTCAGTCAATTATTCGTTCCATCTCTTTATCGAGTTTACAGCCACTTCGGTGACTCGTATCGACGCTCGATGTCGCCTAATCCACCAACCACGCCAGTCGAAGCGCTCGATATCCGTATCCGATCCCCCCGGTGATCGCCTGCGATTTCTCACTCGCTCCCCGCGTTCTTCACCTCTCCGTGCGCGCACGACCGCACAAGTTGTCGAGAATAATTCCACACGACGTCTCACGATCGATCGGCGCGACGTACCTGTCCACGCGTGACGATCTCGTCGGACTCGATCGTCGCAACCTTCGTCGCGACCTTACTCGCGATCGCGGTTCGCTTCGCTCGGCGTTCGCGCTTCGCGAGCGGCGCCGCGCGCGAGGCGCGGAGCGCGGGAACATTCACGGTGCACAGCATCGCGTTCTCCGTCGACGGCGTCGTGGTGTGCGTCGGCGTCGGCGTCCCGTCGTCGTCGCGCGCGAGCGACGCTGGCCTGATACGATAACGAACATTTAGGAATGATGGGATTATGTTTTGTCTTTGTATGTACCTTTGAAGGTTTTTGAGATTTATCGCGAATCACGATCTTTGGATTTTCCCAGCCCTCAACGACGCGACTCTTTTGGACCTTTTGGCTTGGTTTCTTGCTTGTGTGTTTTTACAACGCGCGGTCGTCCGCGCGAGCGTACTCGATGCGCACGAGCGATGCGGTGCGCGCCTCTTTCGGCGCGTGCGCGCGTGAGTCGCTCGTGAGACAGTCGAAGAGCTCGACGTAAGACGATACGCGCGTCCTCTACTAGAGCGCTATCAATTGTGGTCTCTGTCCATTCCGTGAACGCGTTCCTCCGCGTTCGCCTCCTCGTTAATCGCCGAAATTTCTAATTTTTGTTTGTTTGTTTTCTGTCTGACTAAGGTGTTCGACCGCACTGGTCGATTTAAATCTGCGCAAGCATCACTTTGCCGCCGGAAGCGCCGCGGTTGCGCCCTCCTCCGGTTGCGCCAACTTTTTGAACTCCGTGAGCACTGGGTATATATTCTCGAACGCCTGGTATATATCTTCTCGGCGCTTGCCGCCAGTCAGGACGATCTTCCCGGAGACGAAGATCAAGAGCACAATCTTCGGCATTTGCATGCGGTAAATCAAACCGGGAAAGAGCTCGGGCTCATACTGGGCGAAGTGCCCGTGTTGCCACGCCAGACCCTCCAATCGAATCGGGAACTGCACGTCGCACGACCCCACCATGTTTTGAATTTTAAAATCCTTGAATTGCGCGGGAAAACCCAGCTTGATGATGACCTTGGCGTACTTCCTCGCCGCCTCGCGCGCGAGCGCCTCCGTCTTGGCACCCGTGCACACCATCTTACCTGAACTGAAGATCAACGCCGTGGTCTTCGGGTTCCGGATCCGCATGATCGCCGCCGCGAAACGCTGTAATTTGGAACGATTTCACGTCAGTGTACCGCTCGCGAGGCTCTCAAACGCCCACGAAGTCATTCTCGTCTCGTCGCGTCGGTTCCCCTAGGGTTGGCGCGCGCGTCGCGCGTCTCACCTTTGGGTTGTACTCCACGTTTCTCGCGTGAAACGCGATCGTCTTCAGGTCGAGCTTGCAATCCAAGTTCACCGTCGCCACGATGTTCCTGCGTACGTCATCAGTCTCATCAGTCTATATTCCATCGCGCGCGTCGCGTCGCGTCTCGCCCGCCCGCTGATTTCGCCCGAAGGAGACAATTTCACCGATCTCGCGCCCGCCCCCTCCCTCGCCCCCCCCCCGCGCCCGCCCCCCGTCGCGTCACCGACGACGTCTCCGACGCACTGTAAAACCGGCACGATCCCGCTCGGATGCACGCTCCGATCGACCGCGTCCTCTTCCGCCTCGACGATCGCGCTCAAATCCTCGCCGCCGTCATCGTCGTCTCTCCCCGCGCCCGCCATCGCGCTCGCTCGCACGTCGCCGCGACGGCCTCGGACGATGCCCCCGGGATCGTTCGACGCGGTCGACGACGGCTCGGGACGCGCGCGCGCGGGCGTGTGTGGGGATCTCGCGCGTGATTTCAACCTCGAATCCATCGCATCGCGTCGGTGTGCGACGCGTCGTCGCTCGCGACGCGCATGGCGCGGCGCGCGCGCGAGGACGATGGGTTTGAGATCCAAGGGCAGATCGGTGAGGGCGCGTTCGGGCGCGTGATGCACGCGAGGGACGGGAGAGGTGCGGATTCGTGCACGTTTTGATTTTCCATGAACGACGCGACGGGCGACGCGCGTGGCGCGATGTGCGAGGCCGTGAATGCGTGGACTGACGCGTACTATCGTCGTGTAGGTCGGGTGTACGCGATCAAGACGTTTAAGGCGCCGCCGACGTCGACGTCGGGGCGGGAGCAGATGGTGGGCTTGCCGGCGCCGACGGTTCGCGAGGTCACGATGCTGCGAGCGATGAAGCACGAAAACGTCGTGCGGTTGCACAAGGTGATCGTCGATAAGGCGGAGTTGTCGCTGTCGATCGCGATCGATTACGCGGAGTACGATCTGGGGGCGATTCTGACGTGGCATCGACGACATCGACGATACGTCCATCCGAGAATGGTGAAGAGCGCGACGTGGCAGCTGTTACACGGGCTGTGGTATTTGCACTCGAATTGGATCATTCACAGAGACATCAAGCCTCAGAACGTGCTCGTGATGGGGGACGGGAGCGAGTGCGGGGTGGTGAAGATTGCGGATTTCGGCCTCGCGCGTTTCGTCGATCCCGCGAGCGTCCTGCGTCCGTTGCACGAAAACGGACCGGTGGTCACCCTATGGTATCGCGCGCCCGAGCTTTTACTCGGGGCGAGGCATTACACACGGGCGATCGATATTTGGGCCGCTGGGTGCATCTTCGCCGAGCTCGTGACTCTTGTTGTACCGTTCAAGGGCATTCCGAAGGAGAAGGAGGATCCGCGCACGATGTACCAGTACGAACAGCTCGAGTCCATCGTCAAGCACAAGGGAACGCCGACGGTCGACCAGTGGCCTTTGGTCATCGATCACCCGTACTATGATAAGGCGAAGTCGTGCTTGTTCGCGGATAGTCAGAGCGAATTGGTCAAACCAGACGAGAGGGCGCCGATGCGAGACAAGGCGCTCGCGCCCGAGATTCGCCACGTCTTCGAAGAACTGTGCGCGTACGATCCGGAGAAGCGTCCCACGGCGTACGAGGCGCTCACCGATTTCGATTACTTCGCGAAAGATGATCCCGAACCGAAACGAAACATATTCGATTACGAGGGCAACGCCGGGGACGCGCGCGTGGTGTATCCGCACAGGAAAATCGTCCAGGCGGAGAAACCGCACGACGACGAGATAAAACGCAAGGCGAGCGATGGTGGTAGTGATCAAACCGCGACGCGCGAGGAGGGCGAGGTGAAGCGAACGCGGGTTTGATGGGAGACAGGACGGATTGTAGACTAGACGTGTAGACGCCGCGCCGACGGCGCGCAATTTGATTCTTTTTTCGCTTGTTGATACAACTCCCCTACGTGGACGCGACAGAAGACGCGCGATCACCATCACCATCACCATCACTCCTTCGGCGCGTACTTCGGATCTTTCACCCACGACATCGTGCGCATCTCGTGCACCAAGCCCTCCAACGTCTCATCGTTTCGCCTCCGCCGCTCCGCCGCCACCGCGTTCTCTCGCGTGTACTCCTTCCTGTGATGCAAACACTCGACGTAATCCTCCCGGAACTTGAAACACGCGCTTCGATCGTCCGCGTCGTTCACGCACTGCGCCCGTGGTCGCGACGCACCGTCAGTCGTCTCCGTCGCGGTCGATCGATTCGATTCGATTCGTTCGCGCGCGCGCGTCGCGTTCGCTCGCCTCGTCGCGCGTCGCGACGACCACGCACGCGCGCGAACTCCCGCCAGAGCGGGGCGCACCGCCCCTCGCTCCCGCGCGCGCCGAATCCGCTCGCCATCGCGCGCGTCGAGCACTCCGGCGACGCGCGCGATCGGTAGGGTGCGCCTCGCCGTCGCTCGGGGACCGCACCCTGGAACACGCCTCAGGGCTCAAAGAGAAACCACGAGGGAAACGAAGAGAGAGAAACCACGAGAGAAACGAAGAGAGAGAAACCAAAAGCGAAACCAAAAGCGAAACCAAAAGCGAAACCAAAAGCGAAACCAAAAGCGAAACCAAAAGCGAAACCAAAAGCGAAACCAAAAGCGAAACCAAAAGCGAAACCAAAAGCGAAACCAAAAGCGAAACCACGCCGCGAACGCGACGACAAGAGAAACGACGCCGTGAACGACCCAATGAAACCAAAAGAGAAACCAAGCGTCAGCCGGGATTCCCACCGAGTTCCCTCGGTAGTACTAATCAGCCACAACCAGGCTTAACTTCCGTGTGCTGATGGGAACGGGTGCTTTACTGGTGCGATGAACGCTTGATGTAACGAAGACGTGGGAATTTCTTTAGCCGCGGAACACGGGGGGTTGTCGGTATGATATTGCGGGTATATTTTTAGTCCCGATGCGTCCTCTTGACGAGTCACGACCCCTATATGTGTCCCACACCGTATCTATATGTGTACACGTGACGCCACGACATATCCACGCAACAATCGCGCCCCCGACGACGCCCGCGCGATTCCTCGACGCGCGACGTCGCGCCGCGTCGGCGACGCGCGCGTCGGCCGTCGTCCTCGGTGACCCAACCGCGCGCGTCGCGCGCGACCGACGCGCGCGTCAAAGCGACGCGCGCGCGCGCATCGACGGTGGATCTTTCAAACGCGCGCGCGCGACTCGGGTGACTGCATCGGCGTCGACGTCGGCGACGGCGGGCGGAGCTCGGTCGAATGGCGACCGCGCGCGCGCGCGCGCGGTGTGCGCTCGAGCGTAGGGGTCGGTGCGCGCGTGGGCGCGGACGGGGGGTCGGAGGGGTGGTCGTACGCGGACGCGAGGGGCGCCGACGCGTCTCGCGCGCGGTCTCGGACGGTGATTCGGCGTCGAGCGCGTCGAGGGAACGGACGCCGACGCGGCGGTTGAAGATTTTTAGCGTGAACGACGTGTACGAGCTCGAAAATTTGGGGCGCCTGAGCGTGTTCATTCGAAGGCACACGAACGACTACGCGGATGACTTTATATGCACTTTGAACGGCGACTTCTTATCTCCGTCTTTACTGTCGTCGTACGATTTAGGTGCGGCGGCGGTGAGCGTGATGAACGCCGTGCCGGTGACGCACGCGTGTTTGGGGAACCACGAGTTTGATCACTCGACGATGATCTTGGGCCAAAGGTTGAGCGAGCTCGAGGCGACTGTTTTGAACTCCAACATCGTGTCCACGGATGACGCGAACGGGTTAGATGAGAACGGCGAGAGAGTGGGCGGATTCGTGGATCATCTACCGAAGACACAGATCGTCGAACGCGGTGGGTTGCGCTTAGGCTTGCTCGGCGTGTGCACGACGTCGACCCCCTTGTCGAGCGCGGTCAAGCCGCGAGGGGTCATCTTCGAAGACGTCATTCCAGTCGTTCGGGACATCGTCGATGGATTCGATAACGCCGAAAATGAGGATCAAAAGGTGGATCTCACGATTGCGCTCACGCATCAAACGCTGTGCGAAGACGAAGCTTTGGCTCGGGAAGTTCCCGAGCTCGGTATCATCTTGGGCGGCCACGAGCATCATCCGTATCACGGCGCGATCAAGGGCACGGACGTGTTGTGCTTCAAGGCGGGCATGGACAGTGAAAACGTCGTCATGGTGACGCTCGAGATGTTCGACGATGACGAAGACGAGGGTCGAGGTTTCGAGGAAGCCGCCGACGCTAGTCAGCGCGGCGGTCGAGGCGCGGCGAGTTTGGCGCGCGCGATTCGCGTTGGCTCAACCAGCGTCTGTGGGAGCTCGGACGAGGACGCAGGCCACGAAGAAAACAACAAAGGAGTTGGCGTCAAGACGTCGACGTCGAAGAGTTCGGCGTCGTCAACGTCCTCTTCCTCGGAAGTGGCTTTCATCGAAGACGTGATCAACATGGACGGCGTGGACTCGGCGAGAGGTCACGGATGGGATGTCCAGCCCGGACCCACGAGCACGGTGCGAACGAAGCGAGGTAACGTCCACGTCACCGCCACTTTACACTCGCTGTATGGGTACGACCGGTGCGAGGAGATCGATCGTGATATTTGGGAGCGAAGCGAGGTGTTGAGAGACTTGCACGAGTACGTCTTGCCCTTGCACGAGCACGCCGAGCGGCTCAGTTTGCTGCCGCTCTCGAGCTTGGATGTGCGTCAACAACAGACCACGCTCGGGACGCTCTTCGCTACAATCTTGCGGGACGAGTGCGGGGTGGATCTGTGTCTGTACAACTCGGGCGGCGTGCGTGGGAACAAGACGTACGAGGCGCCGCTGACGTACGGCGATTTCGTCGCCGAGGTCCCGTTTGAGAACAACATAATCACGCTCGACATGACGGGTGCGGATATCTATTGCGCGCTGTCATTCAGCGAGGAACAAAAGACGGAGACGTGCTCATGGGGTGGCTATCTTTTGTGGGACAGCGAAGTCGAGGTGAGCGCTGCGGCGGATGCCGCGGGCGCGGGTGATCTCGAGGTGAAGATTCGTGGCGAGCCGCTCAATCGCGAGCGCACCTATCGCGTCGTCACCTGGGCTGGTTTGCTCGACGGTGCGGACGGGATTCCAGCGTTCGAAGAGGTTGGATTACGATTAGCACAATCTCTTGGTGTCGAGGCGGGGTCGATGTCCAGCGCGACGTTTTCAGACGACGGCGTGCCGTTCAAGATTCTCATCATGCGTCACCTCTGTCGCTGGCGCTGGCGCCAACTCGGCGAGATGATCTCATTCGAGGACATGGATACGAACGGAGACGGTGCGGTGGAGGTGGAGGACGTTCGAATCGCGCTCGAGGCGTACACCGCGAGCAAATCAAGCAGGCAAGAGGCGGAGAGCATGGTTCGCCTCTTCGACGTGGACGGCGACGGCAAAATCTCCAAGCACGAGTGGTTGGCGCTCTTCGAGGCGTGAGAGAGCAGCACCCGGAGAGAACGGCTGAGAATCACTTGATGTGGAAGGGTCATGTACAACATATATTTCGACAAAACACGCGCGCGCCGCTGTATCGCTATTCCTCTACCTGGTACGGTGTACACTCTGTTTTACAATGAATGAAAGAAAAGTTTTGTTTCAACGCGCCGCCAAAATCATGTCACCGCCGCGAAAGAGCTCTGTTGCTCGAACGGATCGTACTGCGCGGGATCGTATATGTAATTCGCCAGCGTGGGCGCCATCGAGCACCCCGTCGCGGAGCTGTTCGTGCACACGTAATAATTTGGATTGAGCCCGGCGGGCGCACTCACGTCGAGCGCGTTTGTCGAGAATGAGTTTGCGAGCATGCGAACGCGTCCGTACACGAACACGCCACCACCCGCGCTCACGGCTGAGTTATTCACGAACGAAGATCTCTGCACGGCCGCGCTCACGGTCGCGCCGACGACGTCCGTCTCGGCGACGACGTGCGCGCCGCCGCCCGAGCGCTTCGTCGCGACGTTTGCCAAAAACGCGCTCGATGACACCACACCTCCACCCTCGAACGCCACCCCGCCCCCACTCGCGGCAACGTTGGCGCGGAACGAACAGCCGTTCACGATGACGTGTCCACCGCGTCCGTACACCCCCCCACCGATCCCGTTCTCCGCGACGTTCTCCGCGAACGCGCACGACTCAAAAATCACCTTGGCCGAAGTCGACGTCACGAACGCCCCACCTCCGCGCGCCGGCGGCGATCCCGTCGCTCGATTCTTCGTAAACGTCACATTTCTAAACGTCACCCGTCCCGCACCGTCGCCACTCGCGACGAACACCCCCCCACCCGCCGCCGCGTCGCACTCGGCGAATTCGCATCCGTCCACCTCCCCCCCCCCGTGTCCTCTTCCAAAAAACACCCCCCCCCCCACCGACGTCCCGCTCGTCGCCCGTCGAATCACCATCTCTCGCATCACCAACGATCCACCGTCCCCGACGCTCAAAAACGCCTTGGTACCGTTTCCGTCGATCGCGCATCGTCCGTCGCACGTCCCGCGCAGCGTCACCGCCCGTCGAATCATCACCCCTTCCGTCGGCCACCCATCGTCCGCACCGTCGTCCAACGCGAACGACGCCGTGACGTCGATCGTACCGATCGCGTCGTCGCGCAACGCGCGCGCGAGCGCGCGCGCGTCGCTCGCGCTCGCGCGCGATGTCCCACCGACCCCCGCGGCGAGGGCGTACCACGCGCGCGCGTCCAG